>NC_053028.1:697285720-697374617 GCF_003073215.2 Triticum urartu
TGACATGACCCATTTCATTAGCTTAGCACCTGATCATTTAGTATGTTGCTATTGCTTTCTTCATGACTTATACATGTTCCTATGACTATGAGATTATGCAACTCCCGTTTGCCGGAGGAACACTTTGTGTGCTACCAAACGTCACAACGTAAATGGGTGATTATAAAGGTGCTCTACAGGTGTCTCCAAAGGTAGATGTTGGGTTGGCGTATTTCGAGATTAGGATTTGTCACTCCGATTGTCGGAGAGGTATCTCTGGGCCCTCTCGGTAATGCACATCACATAAGCCTTGCAAGCATTACAACTAATGAGTTAGTTGCGAGATGATGTGTTACAGAACGAGTAAAGAGACTTTCCAGTAATGAGATTGAACTAGGTATTGGATACCGACGATCGAATCTCGGGCAAGTAACATACCGATGACAAAGGGAACAACGTATGTTGTTATGCGGTCTGACCGATAAAGATCTTCGTAGAATATGTAGGAGCCAATATGGGCATCCAGGTCCCGCTATTGGTTATTGATCAGAGAGGTGTCTCGGTCATGTCTACATAGTTCTCGAACCCGTAGGGTCCGCACGCTTAACGTTCATTGACGATATAGTACTATGTGAGTTATGTATGTTGGTGACCGAATGTTGTTCGGAGTCCGAGATGAGATCACGGACATGACGAGGAACTCCGGAATGGTCCGGAGATAAAGTTTGATATATATGATAATAGTGTTTGGTCACCGAAAGGGTTCCGGAAATCACCGGAAGGGGTTCCGGATGTTTCCTGAAAGGTTTGGGCACGAGAACACTTTATCTGGGCCAAAGGGGAAAGCCCACGAAGTTTTTGGAAAGCGCAAAAGGAAGTTTTGCGGAGTCCAGAGGCCAGACGCCAGGGTCCCTGGTGTCTGGGCCCAGACGTCGGGAACCCTGGCGTCTGGCCCTGGAGTCCGAGAAGGACTCTTGCCTTTCGGGTCAAACCGACTTTGTGGAGGCTTTTACTCCAAGTTTCGACCCCAAGGCTCAGCATATAAATAGAGGGGTAGGGCTAGCACCCAAGAGACATCAAGAAACACCAAGCCGTGTGCCGGCAACCCCGTCTCCTCTAGTTTATCCTCCGTCATAGTTTTCATAGGGCTTAGGCGAAGCCCTGCGAAGATTGTTCTTCACCAACACCGTCACCACGCCGTCGTGCTGCCGGAACTCATCTACTACTTTGCCCCTCTTGCTGGATCGAGAAGGCGAGGACGTCACCGAGCCGTACGTGTGCAGAACTCGGAGGTGTCGTGCTTTCGGTGCTTGGATCGGTCGGATCGTGAAGACGTACGACTACATCAACCGCGTTGATATAACACTTCCGCTTTCGGTCTACGAGGGTACGTAGAGAATACTCTCCCCTCTCGTTGCTATGCATCACCATGATCTTGCATGTGTGTAGGAAAATTTTGAAATTACTACGTTCCCCAACACCTATGACTATGAGATTATGCAACTCCCGTTTGCCGAGGAACACTTTGTGTGCTACCAAACGTCACAACATAACTGGGTGATTATAAAGGAGCTCTACAGGTGTCTCCAAAGGTAAATGTTGGGTTGGCGCATTTCGAGATTAGGATTTGTCACTCCGATTGTCGGAGAGGTATCTCTGGGCCCTCTCGGTAATGCACATCACATAAGCCTTGCAAGCATTGCAATTAATGAGTTAGTTGCGAGATGATGTATTACGAAACAAGTAAAGAGACCTGCTGGTAACGAGATTGAACTAGGTATTGAGATACCGACGATCGAATCTCGGGCAAGTGACATACCGATGACAAAGGGAACAACGTATGTTGTTATGCGGTCTGACTGATAAAGATCTTCGTAGAATATGTGGGAGCCAATATGAGCATCTAGGTTCCGCTATTGGTTAGTGACCGGAGACGTGTCTCGGTCATGTCTACATTGTTCTCGAACCCGTAGGGTCCGCACGCTTAAGGTTTCGATGATAGTTATATTATGAGTTTATGAGTTTTGATGTACCGAAGTTAGTTCGGAGTCCCGGATGTGATCACGGACATGACGAGGAGTCTCGAAATGGTCGAGACATAAAGATTGATATATTGGAAGCCTATGTTTGGACATCGGAAGTGTTCCGGGTGAAATCGGCATTTTACCGGAGTACCGGGAGGATACCGGAACCCCCGGTAACCTAATGGGCCTTAATGGGCCTAGTGGAGGAAGAGGAGAGGAGGCCTAGGGGCTGCCGCGCGCCCCTCCCCCCAAGTCCGAATTGGACAAGGAGGGGGGCGCCCCCCCCCTTCCTTTCTTCCCTCTCCTCCTTCCCCGAAGTCCTAATCCAACTAGGGAAAGGGAGGGGAGTTCTACTCCCGGTAGGAGTAGGAATCCTCCTGCGCGCCTCCTCCTAGGGCCGGCCGCACCCCCCCCTTGGCTCCTTTATATACGGGGGCAAGGGGCACCCCTAGACACACAAGTTGATCTCTAAGATCGTTCTCTTAGCCGTGTGCGGTGCCCCCTTCCACCATAGTCCTCGATAATATTGTAGTGGTGCTTAGGCGAAGCCCTGCGACAGTAGAACATCAAGATCGTCACCACGCCGTCGTGCTGACGGAACTCTTCCCCGACACTTTGCTGGATCGGAGTCCGGGGATCGTGATTGAGCTGAACGTGTGCTAGAACTCGGAGGTGCCGTCATTTCGGTGCTTGATCGGTCGGGCCGTGAAGACGTATGACTACATCAACCACATTTTCATAACGCTTCCGCTGTCGGTCTACAAGGGTACGTAGATCACACTCTCCACTCTCGTTGCTATGCATCACCATGATCTTGCGTGTGCGTAGGAATTTTTTTGAAATTACTACGTTTTCCAACAGAGATGGATAGTTACAAGCTGTCCAGATGATTAACCAACGGGGTAGGAACTTCTCGGCAGTTGGTCCGTGGATCCATGACATAAAACAAATGCTGGAGACGAAGCAAGGAGTGAAGGTAACTTGGGTTCGACGATCTGCGAATGCCGCGAAGCATAAGTTGGCTAGAGTAGGGGTAGGAGACGAACTTTGTAAGGTTTGGTTGGGGGTGCCCGCAGACTGCATTTTGGGTGTAATCTCGCATGACATTCCGGGTTTTGAGGACCTTAAATTAAATAAAGCGGCGGCACCTACCCTCAAAAAGGAGGCCCGACAGGTCAGACCGTGAGGACCATTTAGAAGCTCTTCACCATGGGAGCTCCTACCTTCCGCGTTTTGCGGCAATTAGCAGCCGGACGCACACACAAATGGCTACATGGGCCGACCCAACAACACGACTGTGGTATGCAAAATTCCAAAAACTAGATGACACCCCACGCGTTGCTGCGGGAATGCGTAAATAAATATTTTGTAGAGAAAAGCTTATATAATGTTGGGTAACACATAATAATATGAAGGAAACCATTTGCTCAGTGTATCAGGGATTGCCACTTGTGCATAATGAATTCCATGCATATGGAGTCCTAATACAAAGGAAGTGACACTAAGTAGATAAAAAAGTGCTTCGGATACTTAAATTTGGGTTTGTGTTACAGCTAGTCCTGATCCTTAGCACTCCCTATGAGGAACCATCCTCGTCACTCATCAGGGTGAAGTATTTTTGTCATCTATAAAATAATGAAAAACTTAGTTAGAATACAACTAACTGCCACTATATATATTTTATGAGGGCCATGTATTGAACTTTCATGCAATTAGACATATATTAGCAATTAAACAATTCTCCGAGACAAACGTAAAAAATTGCACTGCATTCACTACAAGAAATATGTAAACTTATGACCTTCTGTCAGTGACCCTCGAAGAATTGGTCATAAATTTATGAACATTTTAGACCAATTGGTCAAAAGCTCTTCAGGGGGCTCCAAACCCTAAACCATTGCGACCATTTTGGTCAGAAATGTCGTAATTTCCTTACACGAAATGGTCACAAAGCAAACAGTGCTAGTCCGCTGCCTTATTTCTAGTTGTTAATGACCAATATAGATGGTCATAGCCTTGTAGATTGTGGTGGGTTGTGATGACTAGGCGCCATCTCATCAGTTTTGCCTATGTGTCATGTCCATGTGGCAGTTTTTGCCCTAGGTTGTGAAGCAACCTATATTTCTATCATTCCCAAAATTCCCAAAAAAATCTCATAAATTCTTTGGGGCATATCTTCATCAAATATGTAAAAATCCTTCCTTGCCTAGTTCAAAACTAATTCAACAATATTCATTTTCCTATTCTGTTCACAACAACACTTTATGAAGGAAGTGCTATTTATATATTCTCGATTGCCCTCGGAATTTTTGGGCACTCTTTCCTATCCAAATCATTACCGCATGACAAAATTCAGCTCCATTTTCCTAACAAATCTTCCTCGGCAAATTTTCAAAGTTTTTGTCCACCTAGAAGCACTGTGAAGGAAATACCTTTTTTATATCTCTAAATGACATCAAATGTATACAGTTCCTTCATATGCCCAAATTATCACCCTCCTCCAAATTGCAGCTCAGTCAAATCATCTATGTGAGCCCAGGTTCAATTTATATTTTATGGCCAAATTGGCACGTTGCAAAGCAAGTGTTATATAGACCCCTCCTATTACCCTCAAACTTTTCGGGCACTCTTCCATACCCAAATCATTGCCACATGGTAATATTCAGCTCAATTTTCCTAGTAAATCTTTCTCGGGAAATTTCCAAGGTTTCTACCTCAAGAGAAGCTTTGTGAAGTAAGTACTAGCTAGGCTTACCCAAATGATCTGAAAATTGACCAGCGCATGACCATACCAAAGTAACTTACCTACACCAATTTTGAGCTCATTTCATTCATCCAATCTCTCTCACTAGTTTTCCCAAGTTTCTTTCCATAGAAGAGCATTGTGAAGGAACTACTACTTTGGCACGTCCAAATGGTATCAATTTTCTACAATGCTTTCCTATGCCGAAATAACCATCCTCCACAAAATTTCAGCTCACTCCATTCATTATTTTGAGCCCAGCTTCAGCATTCATATTTTTGTCTAGCGTGGTACTTTGCAAAACAAGTACCACCTAGGATCCTCCTTTTGAGCTAAAAATTTGTGAAGACATTCTCCTTAGTAGATGATCATCCTCAGCCAAAACTCACACCCATTGCCATGTGCATTTCCCGTACCGCAAATCAAACACTTGGCTGCTAATTCATGTTTGAGCATCGATCGGTCTCCTCGTGAGAATCTTATGTTGTAGTTTTCTTCCTAGCACCAACCTGGGGAGTGCCCAACCCACTAGACATGCCTAGGCCATCAAGAACACATGGCAAATTACGGTCACGCGGTGACCACGCGACGGGCATGCGAGTTTACGCGCTCTAGAGTTGGGGCCCTCGGCCACCGCCCAAACCTCGACGTATCGCCACCAAACCATGTATTTATGATTAAATAGGTCCTTATGTAACTAGAAATGATTTTTGGAAAAAATAAATGGCAAACTATGAGGCAGCTGCAGTTCAAATTTGACCCGCTTCCAGTTGAATCGGCGGAAATTTGTCTTTTTCACGAGAGGTGGATCAAAACAATTTACACCCAACCATTTTGTCAATTGTGCATTAAATATGGCCTAGTATTTTATAAAAATAATTTGGTCCAATTTTGCAACAATTATTTGGTAGTTCCTTCACAAAAAAACCTCCTTTCGGGCACTCGAAAAATGGAAAATGGTTTTTTCGTCCAACGAAAATGAAAACTTCCTTAGGAAACATTGTTTGCCATTCCAATATGCACCCTTGTGCACAATATGAGATCATTTGAACAAACTATGCCATGAATGTGGCCATAAGATTGATCATTTGGCTTGAAAGCCATTGATCTCCACACGTGATAGCTCGTTTCTGAGAACACTTTTTTTAAAATAATTGCCATATTACAAGTTTGTTATTTTTCCTGGGAACTTGGCCACAAATAATGACACAATGCGAAGGTTTCCCAATTTTTTGATTTTTTTTCAATTTTTTATGCAAGTTTCAAAATGCGGTCAAAACGGCGAGAATGACCGTTCCTAGCTAGTGGTTGAATCTTGGGATTTTTTTGATGTTTCTCTGATTAAATAGGTACTTATGTAACTAGAAATGATTTTTGGAAAAAATAAATAGCAAACTATAAGGCAGCTGCAGTTCAAATTTGACCCGCTTCCAACTGAATCGACGGAAATTTGTCTTTTTCACGAGAGGAGGATCAAAACTTTTTACACCCAACCATTTTGTCAATTGTGCATTAAATATGTCCTAATATTTTATAAAAATGATTTGGTCCAATTTTGCAACAAATATATGGTAGGTCCTTCATAAAAAAACCTCATTTCGGGCACTCGGAAAATGGAAAATGTATTTTCCGTGCAAAGAAAATGAAAACTCCCTTAGGCAACATTGTTTGGAATTCCAAGATGCACGATTGTGCACAATATGAGATCATTTGAACAAACTATGCCATGAATTTGACCATGAGATTGAGCGTTTGGGTTGAAATCCATGAATCTTCACACATGATAGCTCATTTATAAGAACACTTCTAAAATAATTACCGTATTACAAGTTTATTATTTTTCCTGGTAACTTGGTCACATATAATGACGCAATGCGAAGGTTTTCCAATTTTTTTTGAATTTTTTATGCCCGTTTCAAAATGCGGTCAAAACGGCGGGCTTGACCGTTCCTAGCTAGTGGTTGAATCTTGAATTTTTTTGATGTTTCTCTGATTAAATATATACTTATGTACCTAGAAATGATTTTTGGAAAAAATAAAGAGCACTACGAGGCAGCTACAGTTCAAATTTGACCCGCTTCCAGCTGAATCGGCGGGAATTTGTCTTTTTCACCAGAGGTGGATCAAAACTTTTGGCACCCAACCATTTTGTCAATTGTGCATTAAATATGTCCTAATATTTTATAAAAATGATTTGGTACAATTTTGCGACAAATATATGGTAGGTCCTTCACAAAAAAACCTCATTTCGGGCACTCGAAAAATGGAAAATGAATTTTCCGTGCAAGGAAAATGAAAACTCCCTTTGGCAACATTGTTTGGAATTCCAAGATGCACGATTGTGCACAATATGAGATCATTTGAACAAACTATGCCATGAATGTGACCATGAGATTGAGCGTTTGGGTTGAAATCCATGAATCTTCACACATGATAGCTCATTTATGAGAACACTTTTCTAAAATAATTACCGTATTACAAATTTATTATTTTTCCTGGAAACTTGGTCACATATAATGACAGAATGCGAAGGTTTTCCAATTTTTTGATTTTTTTTTGAATTTTTTATGCCAGTTTCAAAATGCAGTCAAAACGGCGGGCTTGACCGTTCCTAGCTAGTGGTTGAATCTTGGAAAACTTTTGATGTTTCTCTGATTAAATAGATACTTATGTACCTAGAAATGATTTTTGGAAAAAATAAATAGCAAACTATGAGACAGCTGCAGTTCAAATTTGACCCGCTTCCACCTGAATCGGCGGGAATTTGTCTTTTTCACCAGAGGTGGATCAAAACTTTTGGCACCCAACCATTTTGTCAATTGTGCATTAAATATGTCCTAATATTTTATAAAAATGATTTGGTACAATTTTGTAACAAATATATGGTGGTTCTTCACAAAAAAACTCATTTTGAGCACTCAAAAAATGAAAAATGAATTTTCGTGCAAAGAAAATGAAAAGTTCCTTATTACTATTTTGTTATTTTTTTCTTCTAAAAACTAGGTCACATTTGATGACATGATGAGAAGGTTTTTCATTTGTTTCATTTTTTCCAATGTATCAGGTCAAGTAAATAGCTAAGATGATCTAACATCTTATTTTTAAATTTATCACAACCAATTCAATTGGTCATAATATTGTATTGCGTTCTGATTGGTCCGTGGACAAGGCACACGGATCATGCACAAAACACCATTGGATCTTCCCGGATCCAACGGTAGCTGTCGCTCCTCGCCTCCCCCACCAACCCCACCTGAGGCGAAACCCTAGCTGGCATTTTCCATCCCCCCCCCCCCCCCGCCTCCTTTCTTTCTTTCTTTCTTTCTTTCTTTCTTCCTCTCCCCTCTCCCCCGATGCAGATCCCCTCGTCCCCCTCAGATCCCCCTCCCCCGATCCCACCAGCCGGCGGCGACCTCCCCGCATCCATGGCCTCCCCGCGCCCATCCTCGCCACATCGCCACCCCGACCCTTCCCTTTCCCACCGCATCCAGATCTCCGCTGCCAACCTCCTTCCCACCCCCCCCCCCCCCCCCCCGCGGCCCCCCCCCCCCCCCCCCCCCCCCACCCCCCCGTTGGCTCCTCCACCCCCAGGCGACGCCGAGCCCGCGGTCTCCCTCCCCAAGATCGCGCCGGAGCCCACGGTCCTCCTCCACCTACAACTCGTCTCCTCTCCGGTCGCGCCGCCGACCTGTTCGTGGTCGGGCTTCGGCGAGCTGAGCAGCAGAGCACCGATGGCTCCTCCTCTCCCCCTGCAGCCGCCTGCCGCACCACCCGCCTCCGGATCCCTCCGCCCGCTCGCGCCCCTGCTCCCTCTCCGCCTACGGGGCCGCGCCCCTCGCGCTGCTCCCCGATGACGTGGGCGGGCGCGTGGGCCTCGACCCGCGGGGCTTGGCCAAGTGGCGGGCGAGCGATGGCATCGCGAGGGGGCTGGAGGAGGCCAGGGCGTTCCCCTGCATGCCGCGGCACCGCCGTCTCCGCCCCCGCCTCCTCCCCCGGCGCCCGTCACCATGGTAAGCATCCCCAACCGAGTCCACTCTCCCCGTTGGTTGCCCCAGTCGTAGAACCGCCTAATCTGACCTCCCTTGTCTCCCTCCGCAGATCATCTCCAAGAAGAACCGCCGCGAGATCTGCAAGTACCTCTTCTAGGGTGAGCTCCTCCCCCCTCCCCCGCCCATTTTACGCACCGCGTCGGCCGTGGCCAGGATTCAGATGCCATCTCGTTAGTCTTCTTCTGTAGGGTTCGATCCATGTGTTGCGTAGGGTTTTAACCATGTTGCCCCGTCAGTGTTCTTGGCACCCATTGATCGCAGCGAGTTCGCTCTTATGCGCGGTTGCTGCAAGGTTCGGGCATAGACAGTTTGGACACCACTCAGGTCAAGCTGCAATCTGGAAGAATTCTACTGACTATTACAATAGTCTGAGCATCTTAACTGAATTCCTTGGTGCTAATTTCAACTTTTTATGTGTGCAAGAATGCCACTCCTTTGGACGGACTGAGTGATTTTACTAATGAATCTATTGTGATGCGTGTGTAGAGGGAGTCTTGTACGCCAAGAAGAACTACAACCCGGCCAAGCACCCCCAGGGTCGATGCCTTGAACCTCGAGGTCATCAAGCTCATGCAGAGCTTCAAGTCCAAGGAGTACGTCAGGGAGACCTTCTCGTGGCAGCACTACTACTGGTACCTGGCCAACGATGACATTGAGTTCCTCCGCACCTTCCTCAACCTGTCGTCTGAGATCGTGCCCAATCGATCCTCTGATGTGATGTGATGGATCCCCTTCCATGTCCATGTGTGCTCTTCACTTCAGATGTAGACGCAGAGCTGCGTGCAGATGACGGAGGAGGACAAGGAGCATAAGAAGATGCTCGACAACTACTCCCAGCAAGCCGACGACATCAAGGTACCACTTCTCCTTTGATTCGATCAATGTTTGATCTAGTGCTGGTCGTGGGTGCATCTGAATTCCGTGTGGACTGGGAACCTGAAATTGCGACCCTACTGTCGGTGTGGATTCCTTTCAGGCATCATACAAGAAGTTGATGACAGATGTGCAGTCGTCTTCATCTCGTAGTACTGCAGAGGCTCACCAAAGACATCTATCTTCTCAATTTTACTTCATCTCAGTCTTCAATTCAAGCCACTGTCTATAGCAGTGGTTTATCGTTTAGTACTGACTTGGTTCATAATGGTCAGTGTGCAAGGTGACCCTCCCTGACATGGCAAATGGCAAAGTCTGTGGCCAGAGCTATCGATGGCTTGCGCAGTCGCTACAACTTATTAGATGCACCATCGGACCACGTAGTTTAGTTGATTGTCATCCATGTCAACTTATTAGATGCACCATAGTTGTGCTAGTTAATTGCAACTTTTTGTACAGAATGTCAAGTTTCTCATTGAAAAAAACTAAGCATTTCAATACTATACTTTTTATGCCAATGACAACAATGAATGTAGTACTATGAAAAGATCAATTTTGTGCATACTATGGATTATAATACTACAGTCCTTACCTTTTCTTAATACAACGAAAATTCTGCTTGTTCTGTATGCTCCATCCTAAGCATGGATATATACCCATTAGTTTGTGTTCTTGATATCTACCTGTAGTGTCATGAGGAATAAATCTCCTCACTTCATATGTTGCCCTATGGAATTCAGCAGACACTTTTTATCAACACTAAGTTCAGATTAATAGGCACTGCTTAACATACCTAAGAGTGTAGCATGTTGTGAAGTGATGCTGCAACTCCAGAGTAGACAATTATAACATATTAGTAAAATCAGTATGCATACCTGACTTGTATGTATTTTTTTCAAGGTCTATACAAGTGCCATATTTGTCTGGCAACATCTTTTTATCTTGTTATTTTAGTCCATGAGTGTTGTGTTGGAGCATCACTGACTTGTATGGTTTTTTTAAAGGCCTATAGAAGTGCCATCTTTGACTGGCAACATATGCCTCCTGTGTCATGTCATGTATCTATTTGACCTTACTTGTTTTAAGTGAATGATGTATTACTTACAAGTGTCAATGTACTGATGGAAACAGTGATTGTTTACTTGTGACTAATCTTCTTTCCATCTCATTTGTAGGAGTTCCCGAAATGCCCGACTCCAGCCCCATCCTCCCCGACGCCTGGTCATGGCCCTGTGCATGGCAGACGCGGCTTGGTCGCTTCCTCCAAGAACCTTGTCCCCTCGATCTTGGTGCGGCAGGGGGCGCATCCACCAGATCCGCCGGCAGACATCAAGGCCATGGCTTGGACCTTGCTGCCCTCTACCAAGGAAGGAGCGAGCTCGTGCAGATGACGGCGGCTGTGCTCCACACTCGCGCAGATGCTGGCTGGATTGCTGCCCCTGTCGTACAGTACACTATAGGTGAGCAGATCCAAGCCAGTCCGTCTGTCTCTTTGATTGATGGATTCAAACCATGCCATCCGTCAGTACGTACGTACGTACGTGTAGGATTCAACAAAATCATGCCTTATTACACCACTGCAGTACACGCTATGTATCTATCATTGGTGGACGGCATCATTCAACAGTTTAGATTGGTGATGATTACCTAGTTTGCAGCAAGGAATGCACTAGGTAGTACTTGTATAAATTAGCCACATGGACTAACTGCCTGCCTGCCTAATTGAACGAATCAATCTGATTAGTATGTTTGCTGCCATTTTGTTAGTCTGCAGAAGCATATCTAGTTTGTTAGTCAGCCACTTTTTTGCTAGAACCATAAATCCTGATGCATGCTGATTATGGTCTGGTTTGTTAGATCTGTTCTGTTGTTGCTTAAAATTTGACTGGATTCTGAATGTGTATCTGCTGTGTATCTTCTGTTGCCTGGATTCTGAACGAACATGTCAGTATACTATATACCCAAAAAAACATGCTTATAGTTCTTTTCATTTCTATGATCAATTTAGTTAGAGTTGCACATGTCAGTATACTATATACCAAAAAAATCCTAGCTAGTGAGAACATTTGTCACTCCATGAACACATACTGGTTAGTGTTAGTCATACTATTTATCTACATGGCATTTGATGTCAATTCTTGCTTATAAGTTATTGGATCACTCCATGAACACATTCTTATTCTTATATTTTCATTCTTATTCTTTGCACAGGTGAAGTGTGAATCCAAGGCCGAAGCTGTGAATCATATCAACAAAGAGGAGCATATTATGTGTTGTAATTGTCCGCATATCTGGGTTGTAGTATACTGAATTGTAATAGACTAATGTAGTCTTATTTTGGACGAATTTCATTTGCTCTCTAGTTTGTTCAAAACAATGATTGTGTATGTGATTTGAATACCCGTGAAATGGAAACCTGAGAAGAGGATCCAAGCTATAATGGTTGTTTGACAAATTTCGAAATTTCTGACATGTGGGACATATTTTGAGATAAGCATGACATGTGGGGCTGGCTTACTAGTGGTACCCCAATGTATAATGGCTGAAACTAGAAAAATCAATGGACTAAAAAGGCTACGGCCCAAAAATAAAATGGCTTAAATGTTGGGCCTGGCCCATGTAGTTGACCAAAATTAATCAAGAAAAAAATATAAAAAAAGGCCGAATTGTTGGGCTAGGCTCATGTAGAAAACTGAATTGGACCGGGCTGAATCTTGTGCCACATCAGCTTGCCACGCTGGATGCCTACGTGGCCTGGAGAGGTTGCTAGTGACCAAAACGCCACAGTGGACATATTTTGGTCATAAACGTTTGCGACCATTCCAGAAGAAATGTCGCTATAGTCAGTTTACGACGCCCAGCTTTTGACCTTATGTTTTTGGTCACAAAAGGTCATAAATGGAAATGTGTGACCATTCAGTGACCAATAGTGGTGGTCATAAGTTGACATATTTCTTGTAGTGATTATTTAAGAAGAGCATGAGAACTTATACAGAGGAAAGCACTGAGATCCAAATTACCCATGCAGTTCAAAATAGCAATCACATGCAAGCAACTACCAAATAATCATGGAATTTGACATACTTTTAGTTAAACGACTGATTTTCATTAATTTGAAGCAAGGGCAGATAGCACATTAGCACAACAGAATAGAGTGTCCTGCAGAATATTCATGAAAATAACACACTATTCCATGCAAACTGATACATGTACGTATGATATAATATTGTGGATTCCATTTTTTTATTTACCAACGTTTGGTAAGCAATCACAGTAAGCTAAATGTATCACAACTTCATGACACCTTACTCTCATTTTTTTTGCGAAATGACACCTTACTCTCTATGAACTGCATTGAACCATCCATGAGAAAAATAACACACGACTATTATGATATGTTACTGATCATTTTCTTACCAGAAAGTGTCGGGGCATAGTGCATGGCCATCACCATGGATATGGCAATGATTCTGACCACGAAGGGGGCAATCTTGGATGCCTTTGCTGAACTTACTCAATCTTCTGCTTCATTCATTCCTCCCTCTTTAATTAAAACACTATTGGAAAATTGAAATATAATAGAGACAAAGATATCAACCAATGGACTGCTCCTGGAAGTATAGATCCAAAATTCTCTAAAGAAAACCCAATGCACATATTATTATGAATGAAACGCAGCAGAGCAGATCATTCAATCTTAATATGCAATTGCAATATATATAAAATAACAGTTACCTTCAGACTCAATAATGTAAAAGGAATTCAGGAAATAGTCAGGCATTATCCATTTACCTTGCAACATAATACCCATGATACAGTTTTGTTTGCATATTGCAATACAATCTGACAAAAACTTCAGGTGGTGATAGATGTTGAGAGAACAGATGGGTACTCTCCGTGGTGCAAATAGACCCTCTTCTTCATCTCCAACAGTACGCCATGCCGACCGGCTCGCCGCACTACAGACCAGAGCGAAGGGAGGGGGATGAGGGTTGTATGATGGGCGGCGGCAAGGTTGCTGGTGGCACCACACCGGCTCGAGGTGGGGTGTCATGGGCAGCCGCTGGCGGGTGAAGCCCATGCGGACGGCGGATCTAAGCTGATGAGAGCTGCCCAGGATGCGCTACGGGTGTGCGATATTTCGGTCGAGCCGCGCCGCGGTGGAGGAGCATTGAACCTCATCTTGGTCCGATTATGAAGTCGCGCGTGGTGAATCTCAATTTCGGTGGTTGCAATTGCAACTGGACTAGATTTGCTTCGTGAGATGGGGTGGGAAGATGAGATGTGTGGGGAAGTAAAGGAAGACGCATTGGGAGGCTCCTTAAACGCCTTGTCTGTTACAGAAGTCGAAGAGAAAATGTTGGGTCAGGGGTCGTCTCGGGTTTTAGTTAACCCAACAGCCGTCTGTTTCGTTGAACTGTATTGGCATGTACGTTTCGAGAAAGGCGGCTGCTACAAATCAAACGGCTGATTTCCCAGAGAAATAAGCCGGGTCGCCAGCCATCCGATCTGCTATATCTCAGCCCTTAAAAAAAGTCAACGCAGACACGCCATCCTCCTCCCTGTCCCCTCCTTCCGCACCGCATCAGCCATCCCTTCGATCCCCGTCTAGGCCGCCACTGCAAAAGCATAATCGCTTCCGCCGGGGCAAAGCACTGCGTTGCAACACCGGAGCCGCCGTCGTCCGCTGCATCACAGCTCCGAGAACTGCCGGCGAGAGCTCCATTGGAGCACCGGGAGTCGTTGGCCGCTGCATCACAACTCCGATGAGCCGTCGGTGAGAGCTCCAATGGAGCTCCAGGAGCGGCTGGCGAGAGCTCCATTGGAGCTCCGGGAGCAGCTTCGACCCCACCGACGAGCGCTGCAACAAAGCATCGGGAGCGGCCGGCGAGAGCTCCATTGCAGCACCGCACCCGGCAAGCCCCACGGGGGTCGCATCACCGCTTGTGCTGCACTTAAAGTGTCGGCGAGCTCAGGCACCGAGCGCTGCACTGCAGCTCGACAACCCGCCGGTGAGCGCCGCAACGTAGCACCAGGAGCCGCCGCGCGAGAGCTCCATTGTAGCACCACACCGGCGAGCTCCACGGGGTCCGCGGCGCCGCTTGTGCCGCACAACACCTCCGCCGCCGTTGAGACGCAACTCCCTCCGACGATGAGTGGCACCCGCCTCCGGCCTCCCCGTGTTGCACTACAGCACCGGCGAAGAGCGGCGCCATCCTCCGACCTCCTCCTTCATGCTCCAGCACCAACCTCAGGCCCTTTTCTCGCTTGTGACGACACAAGAAGGGGAAAAAGAAGAAGCGAGTGGGGGTGAACATGTGGAGCCGAAGAGATAAGGCTGGAGGGTGGTTGCGAGCGGTGTGTTGGGTGGGACACGTGTCGTTCGCTCCAGGCGGTTTGCGCGAGAGAAACGTAAGTCAGATTATTTTGAACGTTTTCCTTCGAGAAATCCTAAAGATTTCGTTTTTTTTCTAGTAATATTTGGTCAGACCTAAGGAGATGGGCTTGAGTGGGACTGCATGAGGTGTGACATGGCTGGATGTGATTCGATGCTGAGGTGTCTATACTGCATGTTGAGATAAATCAAATAATGAGAGTGAACTTTCTAAGTATATATGATTAGTGCTGTGGCTGGGAGTCGAACACAAGACGACCTTATGCTCTCGGACGCAGCGGCATACCAATGCACGGGCCAAGCATTCATAATGAGTAGAGCGGTACTTGAAGAACTAGGAATAGCCATAGATTTAAAATTTCAAACATGTTTTTTTAAACTGAATACTTTTTGAAATGCAAACATTTCTCAACATTTTGAGCAAAATTTTGAAAACATGAACAATCCTGAAAAATTGGAACACATTTTGAATTTTTTTTAAAAATGAGAACAAAATTTGAAACACTGAACTTTCAAGAAAATACGAACAATTTTTGAGGAACATGATTTTTTTGATACTTTGACCTTTTTTGAAAATGGGAACTAATTTCAAAATTCTGAACACTTTGGAAAATGCAAACATTTTTATTCAACGTGAACAAATTTAAGAATTTTCGAACATTTGTTGAACACGCGGACAAATTTTGAAAAATGAGAACAAAAAAAACTACTCCCTCCGTTTCAAAATAAATGTCTCAACTTTATACTAACTTTAGTGTAAAGTTATACTAAAGTCAAGACACTTATTTTGAGACGGAGAGAGTACATGTCAACGACAAATTGCATAGCTGCACAGTAAGTTTATGAGTCCACCTCTAGCTGGCACGGTGGATCGCGTTGTGTAAGCGCCATGTAAATACTGTGGATGGGGCTCTTCCCCCTCTTCTTCTATCAATATATGATACATACACTCGTGCGTATTCGAGAAAAAATATGTGTTCTGAATGTGTAGTACTGCTCACTGTCAGTATTCTGCAGCGGGCAAGGCGAAGGCGCATCGGCAAACCGTGGAGCAGCAGCACTTGCTCCGGAGGCTGGCTGGGCAGATCTCCTTAGACGACGCCTCGGATGTTAGCAACGGAGCCAGCTCCGACGACGGCATGCCTCTGCCTCCAACACCTACACGGAGGGCCAAAGCAGCACTGCTGACCGCAAGGAGAAGGGGCTTTCCTCCACCCTTGTCTGTTTAGTTTAGTTTTACTTATGTTTAAGTGTTGTCCGACCGATGCAAACTTGTTAATTTGGTTTCCTAATGACCGCTTATATATGTGTGAATTTTGCATGCCTGATTTAAGTTTGTTTGTTGCGGACGAGACTTGCCTACTTTCTTTCCATGCTCTCATCCGTACTCCCGCATACGTGGCTTAATTTGATAGAAACAAAACAAGACTCGACTCCACCTCTTTAAAATTAGGGGGGAGATAATTAGATTAGTAAAAAAAGACAGTCGTAGGATGAAGTGGGAGCACGGATAGGAGCATGGGAAGGGAACAGGCAAGCCGGATAGTGGAGGAGCGGGAAACGTGGATGCGCGCCCTTAGGCCAACTCCACCGCGTGACCCTATCCTGTCCGTCCTTGTCCGTTTGGGGTAAAAGGGACAAACGAGACGGCCTAGCGCACGGGCGCAAACGGACAAATGTCCGGATTCCGTCCGCTTCCGACCCATCTTCGGCCCAAACTTGGACTCGGTTTGGGGTGAAACGGACGCGCGCGGACGGCCTCGACGCATGCCTTTGTCCCCCCCCCCCCCCGTGGCCCGCCTGTCGCGGACACTAGCAGTCCCTCCGCTCCCAACGCTTCACCCTCTCTCCCCGCCCCGCCCCGCCGCCGGCGCCGCCGCTATTCTCCGGCCGCCTCCTCACCGCGCAGCCCCCCCGCCGTCCGTACCAAACCACGTCTCGACATGGCCGCCACCACGCCCGCGCTTCCGCCGTAGTTTTGGCCGTCGATCGGAGGAGGTTTGGCCCTCGCCGTCCTTGCCGGTGGCAGAGGGGACACGACTGCCGGTGACGTACCACGGCGGCCGAGGTAGATTCCCACGAGAGCTCCAGAGCGGCCTGTAGCCGGCCGACAACCACCCTACTGCGTCGAGGTGATCATCGCGGCCTCTTCGCCACCACGAGCGCAAGATGTTCGACCTTTTGCCAACAAAGGTATGGACAGTGAAGACGAGTTTTTCTACCATCACTTCCTTTGTTCATCGAACGATTCGTCGTCGGATGATGACGATCTTGTGGTGGCTGCACTGATGAGAGTATCTTCGACCAAGGATTTGATTATCAAGGTGAAAATATTGAGCCCCTGCACCAAGACCCGGCCACATTTGAACAGTTTGCCCAATTCCACCGTGAGATGCGTGATTGGCACACTCATGTGAATCTTCAAAATGACTTGGTTGAGCACGTGTGGGATCACGTTGGCAACCAATAGATGTATTTGTCCATTTTATGTTCAGTCAAGACAATTTCGATTTGGTTGTAAAACTATTTTATTAAAGACAATTTCAATTGGGTTGTAAAACTATTTTAATTTTCAGACAATTATTTGGGTTCGAAACTAGTTTTAATGCAAATTTGGGCAATTCTTGGCCCTGACGGACAGGATGGGGCAAAAGAATGCGGCCGCGCGCTGAGCGACGGCCACCGCATCCCAGGACAGGCCCGGACACGACTCCAAATCCCTACCCAAAAGGATAAAAACGAGACAAAACGGACGTCCGTTTGGAGTCGCGCGGTGGAGTTGGCCTTAGCCGTGAGTGTCCATGGACACGGAGAGCCGTCCCACTCTTGGGCTCCAAGTGTACAGAATCAATAATGCTTTCCCCTGCCCCGTCCTTACCAAGAAGTGCACGGCGCTCGCTGCTTTTCTTTCTCGGTTTGGAAGAAAGTAAATCCGACCTGCAGGCTGCAGCATGTTTGTCTATATATATACTCGATGAATGCGACGCCCGAAGCAGTTGGAACGAGCACCGATCATTTCTGTGCATTATTGTAGGGCCATAGATTGAGACATCATGCGACCTGCAGCTCCATCCGTTTCATGTTATCTTCTTCCTCTTGCTTCCTCTCTTGTTTTGTGTCTTCCTGTAACAGTTGTAACTCAAATGAAACCAAACAGTTGTAACTGTTCAGCAGCTCCCAAACCTTTTTCCAATCTTCCTGTAAGAACAGAGCCATGGACTCCACGGATCAGTTTGACAACAGCCCTCTGCTAGACGGAGACGGCTCATCACGAGAGGTTTGTACGCTCTCTCTCCCTCACTCCCTTCCCCTCTCGCTCTCTCCCTCTCCCTCGCTCTCTATCTCCCTCTCTTCCGGCAACAGTGTCTTAATTAAGTCTAAGCAAACGGTTTCCATGCTTAGTTACCTGATGAAGCATGCCGTATTAAATTTCAAACTTGTGCTCTGGTGATTTGCTTCATATATAAAGCGGGACGAAAGCCTTTTTTGATATTCCTTTTTTTCCGAACCATGTGCCTATTCTTAATTAATACTCCCTTCATCCCAAAATAACTATCTTAAGCTTAGTACAACTTTGTACTAAAGCTAGTACAAAGTTAAGACACTTATTTTAGGATGGACGGAGTACGTAGTATATAAAGCGGGACGAAAGCCTTTTTTAGTATTCCTTTTTTTCCGAACCATGTGCCTATTCTTAATTAATACTCCCTTCATCCCAAAATAACTATCTTAAGCTTAGTACAACTTTGTACTAAAGCTAGTACAAAGTTAAGACACTTATTTTAGGATGGACGGAGTACGTAGTATATAAAGCGGGACGAAAGCCTTTTTTAGTATTCCTTTTTTTCCGAACCATGTGCCTATTCTTAATTAATACTCCCTTCATCCCAAAATAACTATCTTAAGCTTAGTACAACTTTGTACTAAAGCTAGTACAAAGTTAAGGCACTTATTTTAGGACGGAGGGAGTACGTAGTATAATCTATATAAATAAAGGAAGTATACTCTCCTTAATTAGCCATACTTACATGGATGCAGTCTATTCTGAGTTTCTGACAGCATCGAAAATAGACAGGTGATGGCTCATGGTTTCAAAGAACATCTGTTTTGAGACTAAACTACTCCCAGTTTGTAACCATAATAGTACCTTTGTAATTATCAGATACCAGCTCTCCCTCTGTTCATACCAATTTACCTGTGAATGCGCCATTAATTATATTATTTTAATGCACATTTCTCTATTGCTACATCTTCAAAAATTCAATCGGCGAGATTTATCATTGATTACTTTTGCTTTACTGTGAAGTGCAGAATACAACAGAATATACAGGTGATGGATCTGTTTGCATCAGTGGGCATCCTGCTTGCAGAAAACATACAGGGAATTGGAAGGCCTCCTTCTTAATCATAGGTCAGTCAGTACAGCACAATGCTCATGCATAAGTAACCTTCTGTTGGAAGACCATGGAAATGTGATGGTTAGATGCTTGTATGCATTTAAAAAAATACTTCACACTCAAGCCTTCATATATTATACATCCAGCGTGATCCCAACTGTATTTGTGAAGATAATTTGTCTCTTCAGATAGTGAACGGAACTCTAGTTGAATTTGACACTAGAATTTTGTGGTCGCTTTCTGTATTCAATACAAGATCTAACAAAAGGCAAACTACTTTGTTGCAGTCTGTTCACTCTGCTGTTATCTTGCATATTCTTCCATTGGAAAAAACCTTGTCAGTTATCTCACAAAAGTCCTACATGAAACAAATTTGGATGCTGCAAGACATGTTGCAACTTGGCAAGGTACTAGCTATCTCGCGCCTCTGGTTGGAGCCTTCGTTGCCGATTCATATCTGGGAAAGTACCGGACAGTTTTGATCGCCTGCATGATTTTCATTATTGTAAGCGCTACAAATCATTCATGCCTATTTATGATTTAAAATAATCACAAAGAGTCAAAGACACCCTGTTATCATTCATGCCTAGACACCCTGTTATCTGTACCGTCCGTGCAGAATATGGCGTCTGGAGATCTGTGCCATGCACTGTAGGGTTGGAATCAATTAGCAGGTCTACTGCATCGTTAAACACGGGAGAGTTCACAATATTTGAATGAATCTGGGCCTATTCTAGGCCTGTTCCTCCTGACCACCTACCTAAAGAAAGATGAATAGACATTGGAGATGACATGTCGGCCTGCTACCTTTCTTCTCTCTCCGTTCACAGCCTCTCCATCCATGGAAAACAGTTCTTTTCTCTCCTCTCTCACAGCCTCTCTCTCCTTCCATTCCTCGCTCATAAAAAATGCTCTCTCTCCTCACCTTTCCGCTCTCTTGCCTGCTTAATTAACTGAAGTGGAGCAGCCATTGGGGTCTGAGGAGAAAGCATTGGCTGTATGTGGTGGATGTCGATTTTTTTACATACTGCATGCAAAGCTAAAGAGGCAACCGGATGTTACAGGATCTGACACACTGCTCGCACCTGTTCCATCGCGGTCACTTCAACCATCGTGTGCACCGCATACACCTTCTGCCAGGCCTACTCCTGCCAAACCTATTTCTGCATGCTACACCTCCTCCCGTCGCTGTTTGTCTGCTTAAAAAAGCCCGACTAATCAAGCTGATCCTGCAAAACGTCTGCATCTGTACAGTGCCTTGCACGACTCGTAATATAGCTGGACGGACAAGATTAGAGGGTGCCGGGACTCCTAGGTGCTGTGGCACCTTTCCGAAGACACTTATGCATATATAGTTCTGATATGATATGCGCATTCAGCACTTTATTTTATCTCGAACATGCATCTAACTGTGTGTCATTTTGTATTGGAAGAAGAAATAAAAATTGCGCAAAGCTCTAACACCTGCGAAAACATAGCCATAAAGGTGGCACTTACCAAAACAAAACAAAAGAGAAACTATAAAAACTAAACAGCCCAACAAATCTAGCAACCAACCTATATGCCTGATTGCAAGAGATCAAAAGATCATTATTTACCTTAACATGTGCATTCAACATCTGAGTTCAGTTTTCTTAACATGTCTGTTTATCTTTTTTTTTCATTCTGTTGTTTAGGGAATGATGATGTTGCTTCTATCAGCAGCACTTCAATTAATCTCAGCCGGTCCTCACGCTTGGACTGTTTTGGTACATCTAGTCTCTTCTCAGTACACCATATTCTTGGTTGGGTTGTACATGGTGGGTTTAGGGTATGGTGCACAGCGCCCTTGTGTCACGTCTTTTGGAGCCGATCAATTTGATGACACCGATTATGTGGAGAAAACCAGAAAGAGCTCCTTCTTCAATTGGCATTATTTTGCAATCAATGCTGGTTCATTGATTGCTGGGACTGTTATTGTCTGGGTTCAAGAACATGAAGGCTGGCTCTGGGGTTTTACAATTTCAACACTGTTTGTGACTTTAGGTGTATGTATTTTTTTCTTGGGCTCCATCGTGTATAGATTTCAGAAGCCTGGAGGAAGCCCTCTGACAAGACTATGCCAGGTTGTCATTGCAGCTACTCGGAACTTTGATAAAGTTTTGCCATGTGATTCCTCAGCTCTTTATGAGTTTATGGGGCAAGGCTCGGCAATCGAAGGCAGGCGGAAATTGGAGCATACAACTGGACTTGAGTAATACTCTGCTGAGATTTTGACTCTTAAGTTTATAATTTATGCATTCATTCTATTTTGAATTTCCATTCAAGTATACTAGATTAGTTTATTTGCTAGTAATATGGTATTATAAGCTACATTTTAACTTATATTCGAATCCCTGAAAAGGAAAAAAAATCACACTTTTGTGAAACTTCTATTGTGGTACAAATGGATGTGCTGAAATTCGTACGAAAAATATTTCTCTCTTCTATTTCAGTGTTAAGGGAAGTTGAAACAGAGTCTGATCAAGTAGATTTCTATAATTAGTAAAGTGGTCACATTTTTCTTTCCCATTCAGGTTCTTTGATAAAGCTGCAATTGTGACATTACCTGACTGTGAATCTCCTGGCCAACATAATAAATGGAAGATTTGCACTGTCACTCAGGTAGAGGAGTTAAAGATTCTGATCAGGATGTTTCCAATTTGGTCGGCAATGGTATTGTTTGCTGCAGTTCAGGAACAGATGTCTTCAACATTTGTAGAGCAAGGGATGGCAATGGATAAACACATCGGGTCTTTCGAAATACCTGCTGCATCCTTCCAGTGTGTAGATACAATTACTGTCGTTGTACTGGTTTCAATTTATGAGAGACTCATTGTTCCAGTAATTAGAAAATTTACTGGCAGAGCGAATGGCATTACGTCACCACAGCGAATAGGGATTGGTTTATGTTTCTCGATGTTCTCAATGGTGTCAGCAGCATTGGTGGAGGGTAACCGGCTACAGATTGCACAGGCCGAAGGTTTGGTGCACCGCAAGGTGGCTGTTCCGATGAGCATCATGTGGCAAGGACCCCAGTACTTCCTGCTAGGCGTCGCCGAGGTGTTCTCCAATATTGGGCTAACTGAGGTTTTCTATGATGAATCTCCAGATGGCATGCGAAGCTTATGTATGGCATTCTCGCTTGTTAACATGTCGGTTGGAAATTACCTTAGTTCATTTATCCTTTCCCTTGTGCCAGTATTCACAGCCAGAGGAGGCAGCCCAGGGTGGATACCTGATAACTTGAATGAAGGGCATTTGGATAGATTCTACCTGATGATGGCTGGGCTGAGTTTTTTGAATATAGTAGTCTTTGTATTCTGTGCTATGAGGTACAAATGTAAGAAGGCTTCCTGATCCTCATTGACCTCTGCAATATGGCGAAGCGTGTGTAGAAATTGTACTGTGGTATATATCATCATGTGCAAAGGTAAACTATGCCGCAGGTAATTGCAATGCCGCATATCTCGTCTCGTGTAAAAGCACCCTTGGCTGAGCCCAACATGATACCATTTGTCATCTACGGGTGTTGTGCAATCAAACACAGTCTTCTTCCTCACGATCTTCCCTCCCCCCAAGTGGTTGATTGACAAAGGTAATAAGCTTATGCATGAAGCTGCCTCGGCTACATCCCCTGAAGTGGAAGCAAGATCTGTTGGACACTGCTTTTCTGAAGAAGGAGCATGTTGTAGTAGTTATTTCAGTGATGTGGGCAATTTGGAGCAATAGAAATATGTATATGGAGAATCTCAATACCAGACACTGAATATCAATGGAGTTGATGAGTTGATTACATCACTTGATATTCCAAGGGGTGATACAGTGGACATGAACTCATAAAGGAACGTTAGAGGTACCACCGCAGGGCTGGGTAAAACTGAACTGTGATGGGGCGACCGACCAGGCCACGGGAGATGCAGGAGCCGGAGTGGTGGCTAGGGATGATCGGGGGTCCTTATTTGCGAGATACTCTAAATACCCTGCTAAGGAGGACCCATTCATAGCCGGAATCCTAGCTTGTCGTGATGCTATGAAACTTGCTATGGTAGACCGTTATCACATGTGATCGTGGAATCGGATTCCGTCCATTTGCACAATATGGACACTAGGAAATTATAGGTCTGTCGAAGGCCAAGTTTGTAGAGAGATGGACTCTTATCTCTCATCCTCTAAGGGATTTGATCTAGTCTTTGTGTGTCGGGAGGCCAATTTTTGTGGCTCACCAATGTGCCAGGCATTCACATTTTTAGACAATGCTTGTAATATGAATGTTATCCCTGATTTCCTGATTGACCCTGCTCAATCAGAGATGTTCCACTTGAATGAATAAATACAAGGAGTGGTTCTCAATAAAGAGGAGTCCATAGGTGGAATCCGTGGCATGCTAAAGTGTCACATTTTTTGTTTTCCGAGGACATAGGGAGCAGAGGCAAGCCGACCTTGCCTTACCGTTATGGCACCTCGGACGGCTACAGGCAAGTGGTCGTGTGTTTACTAGTACTAGTACTTTCCTCTCGTCCAAGTCAACTAGACTATACACATTGACTCAAATCAGGAGATGAGTGGCCATCACCAAAATACTTAGCATGCACGCAGGCAATGCCAGCCAGATATATATGTACGTGTATGTTACGATCCGATTAATACCAGTCCAGATGTATGTGGTTTGTTGATCGACAGGAAACTGAAACTGAAAATGATGTTCTGGGGCGGTTTACCGACGTCTGAACCAGTCAGCCGGTCATCTGTAGCCAACCATTCTCCTTATCTTACCCTGCCGGCCCGCTCTTCATTCTTTTTGCTGTATAAAAGCAGGCAGATAAGTCTCCTTTTCTTCTTGCCCCCCTCTCGTACGCCCACTTGTTGGATGCATGTTAATTTTCGGTCAATTACTACACATCTTCAAGGTTAGTGCTCACCTCTCTGGGGAATTAATACTTTTGGAACCATGAACCACCCGGCCACCATCCTTCGGTTATGTAGTTTTAAACTTATCATATCTTGAAACTTCCAGTTTTTATTCTTATCATATCTTGAAACTTACAAATCTAGACTATACTAGATGAAATACAAGTATTTTTTGTTGATCAAAACAAATCACAGAGAATATATGATATTCTAGTTGTTGTAGGGTTTTGCCTTTGTCTTTGTGAGTGGTCTTTGGCTTTGTTCTTCTTTTATTGATGTTAGCCTTTAGGTTTTTCCTAGTTTGCGTTTCTTTCCTTTTTCAATTAACTCTGCAGGTCTTTTTTTTTGGGCTAATTAACTCTGCAGGTCAATTCTTGTGATCTTTTCTCATTCTCCATCACTGATGAACGCATTGATCTATATCTATTATTGTGAAGTTAATTTCATGATATGTTTTTTTAGGTATCAGAGAAGCTGGCTGGGCTCATCTAGAGTAGTACACCTGGAGGAAGGAAGCAAGATCATGGCTTTGCCGGCCTCGATCTCCCACCTGGCTCACTTGGAACAGAAGCTATGGCTGCAGGACACAGGGAAAAGCTTTTGGTTCCCCAAGGGAACTACCTTGAGCATCCAAGGCCTCAAGAGGGAACTGGTGAACTTGTTGGAAGATGTAATCCTTGTACGTCAGATCAATATTTATTATCTTTGCCTTCGATGAAGCGGCAAACCCAATCCACCTGTCAAGATGATCAGAGTACTCTATGAGCAGGCCACACTTAATGCTGAACTTATTGATCCCTATCCCACTATGCCGACAAATAACCCCATTTACGATCTCAATGAACTTTGCTCGTGTTATTTTGGTACCATCCTGATGAGCAAACTCATCATCGGTATCATAATCCAGATAAGCAAACTCATCGTCGGCATCAGAATCCGGAACATTGGGGCCATCGAATCATAGATTACAGTGGAATTTCCAGAGCATTCTCCAACTTGTTGAAATGATGCTTGTCCTCACAGCCTCTTTCAGTGGCAGCAGTGAGATTATAAGAGTCCGAATCCCCTGCGACAAGAAAGGACCTGAGTTTCTAACTGGTAGACACAGTGAGGAACCTAAAATATCGAGCCCCACTTAGGAAAACATGAAATGAACAATAGTTGAAGCATAGTTGATGTTCCTATTTATGCAGAAAACAATTTAAGCGAGAAGCCCTGAACATTGAGGCTCACATTTTTGCCCCAGAGTTCCAAATCCATGGTTCAGGGAGATGCAAATGCATCACATCAAGCAATGATTTTATTTCCCTTGCTGTAATGTAAGGAAGATTAGGAGAGAAAAAAGAGGAACTGGCGGAATGTGAGTAGTTACCGCAGGCAGGTCCTCCATCCGGAAGGGCGGCGCGTCGGCGACGCCGTGGTGGTGCTCCGATCTGCCCCCCGCCGGCTGCATCTTCCATGGGCTGCTGCAGTGAGGGAGGATCCACAGGTTAGTTAATGGCGACAGGAACTTCGCGCCCGCAGATCGATCGATCTGTCAAGAACACCCACGGGAGAGGAGAGGGGAGGGGAGAGGATGCTAGCGCAGCCTACTTTCTGATCTAGAGGAGGTGCAGCCTCAAGATGGCAATGGGCCCCGGAACCCATGTCCCAGTGGGTTCTTTTTTTACCCTATTATAGGGCATGTCCAATGCATAGACATTTAGATAGACTTTTAAAAAATTAAAATAATTTAAAAAACTGTAGCGTAAGATCCTGTGTCACAAACGCCGAGGCACTTTATGTCACATCTAACCGGCTGCCAAGTCTAGCATCGCTGGCTGGGAGACGCCAGGAAAATCTTTCTGTACGAGCAAAACGGCAGGGATTCTATTCCTAAGTGCCTGCTGTAAGTAATGCGTTGTACATGGCCTTAGGGAACATGAATGGGTGTCATTTTAACCTCGCAGGGCTGCTGCTGGGTAAAGTATAAAACCCATCACGTTTCGCGGGTTCAAACCCATTTCAACAATACCCGAACCCAAAACCTGCCACCCCCACCAAAATACTGCATTGAGTGTATTGGGCCATTCAGGCTCGACTACACACTAGCCCACCCAGGTATAGGTGGTGTACATTCAGGTACATTGTTGACACCGTCAACAGAAATTGCAATTGTGCATTCAGGTATAGGTAGTGTACATTTAGGTACATTGTTGACTTCTATTTTTAATCTTTTGGTTGAAGTTATGCCGCTGAAATATGCTCTTTTTGCTGCTGAAATTCTATTTTGTGTTGCTACTATGTTTGCTTAAAACTTGCCGATTTCCCGTGGGTTTAGAAAACCCGATGGGTTTAGGGGACGGGTAAAAGGCTAGCCCCGCGCACGGGAGGGGCTGGTGGCACGGGATCGGGGGGCCCTGGAGCTGCCCGAGGGGAGGCGACACGAGGGGGGAGGGGAGGGGAACAAAGGTTTAGATGACAACTATCTTGGAGTGCAGATTCAGATGTCGGACCAAGAATTGGGAATTATATGACCACTTTGATATGGCATGACAATTGGATGAGCTGATTACATCACTTGATATTCCAAGTGGTGATACAGATGGACATGACCTCGTAAAGGAATATTGAAAGGTACCACCACTAAACTGGGTAAAACTGAACTGCGGCGAGGCGACCGACCAGGCGATGGGAGATGCAGGAGCCAGAGTGGTGGCTAGGGATGATCAAGGGTCCTTCTTATTTGCGAGATGCTCTAAATACTCCGCTAAGGAGTACCCATTCATAGCCGGAATCCTAGCTTGTCGTGATGCTATGAAACTTGCTAGTAAGGCAGATCGTTATCACATGTGATCGTGGAATCAGATTGTCAGTCCATTTGCACCATATGGACACTAGGAGACGACATGTCTGTCGGAGGCCAAGTTTATAGAGAGATGCACTCTTATCTCTCGGACTTCGAGGGATTTGATCTAGTCTTTGTGCGTCGGGAGGCCAATTTTGTGGCTCGCCAATGTGCTAGGCATGCATTCGCTTTTTTAGACAATGCTTGTAATATGAATGTTATCCCTGATTTCCTGATTGACCCTGCTCAATCAGAGATGCTCCACTTGAATGAATAAATACAAGGAGTGGTTCTCAATAAAGAGGAGTCCGTAGGTGGAATCCGTGGCATGCTAAAGTGTCGCATTTTTTGTTTTCCGAGGACATAGGGAGCAGGGAACCGGATCCTCTAACATCCTCAAGGGATGTCACGTAAGCTACAGTAACCGTGACATCCCTTCTTCACATCTATATGGTTAAGCCTAAAATGATTATAATTAATTTGCAAATTACAAATCTACTGTATACATTTACAAAGATTACATACAAACAAAATTATAATGCAATAAAATTATTTTTCGATTTATTTTTGTATATGCTACAGTAAATCCGCACAGTAATTGCTATAGTAACCCTGCCATTCCTTCTCCGTTTTACACACGCATGTCATTGTAGCTTCGTGACATCCCATAAGGATGTTAGAGGATCCGCTTCCAGGGAGCAGAGGCAAGCCGACGTTGCCTTACCGTTACGGCACCTCGGACGGCTACAGGCAAGTGGTCTTGCGTTTACTAGTCCAAGTCAACTAGACTGTACACGCTGACTCAAATCAGGAGATGAGTCGCCATCACCGATATAGTACTTAGAATGCACGCATGCAATGCCAGCCAGATATATATGTACGTGTATGTTACGTCCGATTAATACCCAGTCGATGTACGTGGTTTGTTGATCAACAGGAAACTGAAACTGAAAACGATGTTCTGGGGCGGTTTATACCGACGTCTGAACCAGTCAGCCGGTCATCTGTAGCCAACCATTCTCCTTATCTTACCCTGCCGGCCCGCTCTTCATTCTTTTTGCTGTATAAAAGCGAGCAGAGAGGTCTCCTTTTCTTCTTGTCCCCCTCTCGTACGCCCACTTGTTGGATGCATGTTAATTTTCTGAGAAGTGCATCGATCGGCCGATTACTACACATCTTCCAGGTTAGTGCTCAGCTCTCTGGGGAATTAATACTGTTGGAACCATGAATCACCCGGCCACCGGCCTTCGGCTATGTAGTTTTGTACTTATCATATCTTGGAACTTCCAGTTTTTATTCTTGTCATATCTTGAAACTAACAAATCTAGACTATACTAGATGAAATACAAGTGTTTTTTGTTGATCAAAACAAATCACAGAGAATATATGATATTCTAGTTGTTGTAGGGTTTTGCCTTTGTCTTTGTGAGTGGTCTTTGGCTTTGTTCTCCTTTTATTGATGTTAGCCTTCAGTTTTTTTCCTAGTTTGCGTTTCTTTTCTCTTTTCATTAATTCTGCAGGTCAATTCTTGTGAACTTTTTTCATTCTCCATCACTGATGAACACATCGATCTATCTATTATTGTGAAGTTAATTTCATGATATGGCTTTTTAGGTATCAGAGAAGCTGGCTGGGCTGATCCATTGTAGTACACCTGGAGGAAGGAAGCAAGATCATGGCTTTGCCGGCCTCGATCTCCCACCTGGCTCACTTGGGACAGAAGCTATGGCTGCAGGACACAGGGAAAAGCTTCTGTTGCGACGGTTGCCGTGAACCCGGCAGGGGCGAGAGGTACAGGTGCCATCCATGCGACTTCGACCTCCACAAGCATTGCGCCTTGGACAAGAGCATGGCTTTGCCAGCCTCGATCTGCCACCCCGCCCACTTGGGACACAGGCTGTCGCTGGAGGCGACCGAGTACTGGGAGTTCGTGTGCAACGGCTGCCGTGAGAGAGGCGCGGGCGAGAGGTACAGGTGCCGGGCCTGCAGGTTCGACCTCCACAAGCAGTGCGCCTTGGAACAAGGAACCAAGATCATGGCTTTCCCACGCTCCATCTCGCACCCCGACCATTGGGGGCACAAGCTGTCGCTGGAGGCGACTGACTACTGGAAGTTCGTGTGCAATGGCTGCGGTAAGAGCGGGTTGGGCGAGAGGTACAGGTGCCGGGCCTGCAAATTTGACCTCCACAAGCAGTGCGCCTGTGGCCAAGGGACCAAGATCATGGCCTCCTCAGGCTTGATCTCCCACTCGGCCCACTTGGAACACATGCTGACGCTGTGCGCCCCTGGCCTCTCCAACTTCGTGTGCAACGGCTGCCGTGAGCCCGGCACGGAGGGAAGGTACAGGTGCCATGCATGCGACTTTGACCTCCACAAGCAGTGCGCCTTGGACCAAGGAACCAAGCTTGTGCACCCGCTGCTTAAGAACGTTGAGTTGGAGCTCCGGTTCCAGGGCCCCAAGGACGGCGGCAGGCTGGTGTGCGACGCCTGTGGCAACGCCGTGCTGGGATTCCACTACCACAGCAGCAAGCTGTGCCTCCACCCGTGCTGCGCAAACCCACCGGATGTCAACAAGAACGAGGATGATGGTCGCGGGAGAGATCAGCCGTCCAGGAGTAAATTCCAGCGCACATTGTCTGTCAGCGGGCATATCAGTGACGCGATAGATACTGGAGAAGCGATAGCTGATCTCTTCAACTCAATTGATCTAGACGATGGCGGTTCGGTAGAGGAACCCGACTTCGACTTTGACTTTTAAGTATATCTGATGGTTGGCTCTCATCTGGGATTGTACATATATATGTGTATTGGCGCGTGCATGATTGCTTGGTGACATATGAAATAAGCTTTGTAACACCTATTTGCTCCGGATATTGGTTGCTTGGTGTCTTTTGTGCCTTATTATTACATCATAGAGGCATGATTTGCCGCGCCCGTCCACCTTAAGAAAATTAGAAATATAAATACTTGAGAAATTTGGAGCTATGATAACATCGCTCCAATTTATTGTGCATCGATATAGACATTGAGAAATAATTGCTTAGGACACTCAAATATCATCACAAAAAGGGGAAATCAAACCACGAATGATCACAATTATAACATTGCTAGTAAATACAAATGAAGGCCACAATTGCAATACAGTAAGTAATGACCTCAATACTTCCAATGCATATCAATATTTATTTTTGTTATGGGTTTATTTTTGGTTTATCATGTACTCCCTCTATGAACTTCTGTAAGACGTTTTAGATCACTAAAATAGTGATGTAAAACGTCCTTTAGTGATCTATAACGTCTTATAGAATTTTACAGACGGAGTAGAACATAATGACTTGAAAAGAACAACATTGTGATGCATTGTTTTCTTTTTTGCATGTCATGTCATGATGAAATTTTGTGAGCACTGTCAATGTCACAAAAAAATCAGATTTTTTTATTTTATTTTCAATTTTTCTGGGTTTTGCTGTTCATCCGCGCTCATTTAAGCTTGAGCTCAGAAACACCACGTCCCGTCGTAGAGGGTGATGAAATTATCAAATTCGTCTTCTTGTTTTTTAGAAAAGGAGGATGACCCCCGGCCTCTGCATCTGGGAGATGCATACGGCCACTTTATTGATTATGCTCGAGGACCTTACAAAGTATTACAACAATGTGCCTGAATCCACCATCTTGGCAACATATGCCGCTACTCCTATCCAAAATGATGAAGGGGTGCTAGCTGGGCCACTACCCAAACCTCTCACCTAAGCCTAACATCAAAAGCCGGAAGCCGAAACTCATTCGGAAGCCCCAGCCGAGCCACATACCAGGTCTGGGGCATAATCCGGTCAGACGCACTCGTGTGTTGTCGCCGCCATCATCCATAGTTCTTCAGATCATATTGAGGCTTCTACCTTGTCTGGCCACCCTGCCATCGACGTCACCATGACGCCAGACAGCAACCTCCTCCTGCGCGAGCCCATCTCCGCACGTCGGACGCCGAGTCTCCACAGCGCCATGCCATCGATCTCCGCCGCCATCAAAGTGTGGGATGGAACACCGCTCCACCATCCCTCCAGCCAGCACTTGCTCCAAGACGATGCCCCCAGAAGGGAAAGCGATAGAACGCCATCATCATCCGATCCGGAAGACCCAGATCTGGGGTTTCCCCCTGAGCACCCCGAACCTGATGGCGCAGACTGCCAACGATGCCTCGACCATCGGCAGTAGCTCCACCAGACGAGCGTCGCCTACGTCGCCGCAGCCTCCAAGATGAAGCTGACCAGAATGCATGTGTCGACATCGAACCGCCGCCACTTCCGCTGCCGCTTGAGCAGCCCCCGAGCAACGCCTTCAGGAAGGAGCACGTCACCGTGGTGTCGTCGTCGCTTGGAACAGGGGGGTCTGAGGTTTTCACCTGAGCTCCTGGGAGGGGTGGAAGGAAGGAGATCCTCTCCGAAGCCTCCAACGAGGGAAGCAACACCCAAAGGCACTGCCATCGGAGTGGCCGCCACGCCGGCCAAGAGATTCCCCCGGAACCCTTCCAGCCACCGGATCTGCAAGGCTAGCACCCAAGAACGGTGACCGAAGCCACCAAGGGCCGGATCCGCTGCAGGTCGGAGTAGATCGGGGTCGAGGACGAACATCACCATGGCCACCAACATCCAGTGAGGAACCGCCGCCGCAGCCGAAGCCCACCACCTTCCCGCCATCCACATAGCCAGGGGAGTGGCCCACCTGACCACGCCGGCGCCGCCTGCCGCAGCAGCGCCGCGTGCCACCAGCCATGGCCGCCGCCATGGATCCGAGCCGCAGGCGGGCCGCCAGCCGCGGGGCCCCGCGGGAGAGGAGAGCCGCCGCCGCCACGACGCGGGATTCGCCCGGTTGTGGCCTCCGGCGGCGGCGAGGGGATTAGCTAGAGAAGGGGGGCCCGGCGGCGGCGCGGTTGGGGGCTGCCGCCCGAGTCGCCTACCCTAGGCGACGCGGGGCCCGAGCGGGGGCCCTAGCAAATTCGTCTTCTTGTTGTCGATGAAAATAGTCGAGGATTTTTTTTGTTTGAAAACATAAGGCAATGCATTCACTGAATGAGTCGGTCCGAGTGTACATATTAATTAAACGTAGAACGCAACAGAGTGAGCGAACAAATAAGCATAGAAACTGAATATCAGATGACATGACTTTAGCATTTTTACTACATCCAAAATGCCACAGGATCTTCAGCTAGGAACGACTTAGTGGCTGCATCAGGCACTCTGTAGTATTCCACGCGACAGCTGCCGCTAGTCGTGAGGTCTCCGTTCGTGTCAATGCTGAGAGAGAATGTGGTCAAACGATAGACACAGCGGGCGTGCAGACCCATATCTCCCTCCTCCTTGACGAGGGCTTGATCAGGACGACAATCATCCTCATTCACGTGCTGCTGATTGTCTTCATCAACGGAGAGGCATTCTACGAGGCAGAATTTGCTTCCGCGTCCCATGTAGACCAGGGTGGCGCTTACATGCCGATGGGACGGGTCCTGGCTGAAGAGCTTCTCGTTGCAGAGCACCTGCTGAGGGGGAGCGTACTGCCCTTCATGACCGGTGTAGGCGGAGCTGGGCGCTTGGCAGGAGCAGATCTGGCCAAAGGTGTCCGGGTGCTTGGAGATCCCCACGAAGGCCTCGAGGCGCCGGTCGAAGTGACCACGGCCGTCGAAGGGCAGCGCCCAGTTGCCGAGCAGCTTCCACGCAAGCTTCACCGTGTCAAAGGCGAAGGTGGCCTCGGTGACATCGCCGTCCATCGTCTTGGTGCTCACGAGGAAGGTGTGTTTCTCAGCGTGCACGGAGTAGGACGCGACGTCGTAGGCATAGAAGGGCTGTTTGGGGAGGTCCTCCCACGACCACTCCATGCCGCATGACCTATCCCACGGCGGCGGCGGGGGCCGGCGGCGCTCCTCCAGGCGGAGCATCTCGAAGGCGCCCATGCTGAGGCTGAACAGCAGCTTTGTGCCGACGGCGAGGTAGATAGGACATAGAGTATGCCGCTGGCCCGGGCCGAAGGTGAAGCCCCGCGAGCGGACGTCCAGCATGGGGAAGACCGTCGAGCATGCTGAGGGTGAACAGCAGCTTTGTGCCGACGGGGAGGTAGATGGGTCGAAGGTGAAGCATGTGTCTCTGGCGTGCATCGCCAGGATCCGGGCGCCGAAGGCCGACGTGATGTGCTTGGGGTACCCGCGCGGCGCCATCAGCCGGTTTAGCGGCTTAGGCAAAGGGCGAGGGCAACAGCAGGTCTGCTGATGATCGTTCCCGCCGGCGGGCAACAGGTTCACCTTGCGTATGCTGTATCCGGAGCGCCAGTCGTCGAGGACGAGGTAGAGCGCCTCCCGCCGCTTTGGCTTTGGCTTTGGCTTTGGCTTAGCTGTTCTTCCTCCTTGCTCCTCGTCATCGTCCCGCCCTCGCTTTGGCATGCTTCCGCGTCGTCTTCTCGTGATTTCTTGGTTCTTACTACCCACGAAAAGAGCGGACAAGGTCTCGTGGATCTGAACCCTTCGATTCATTTTAAAGGCGTTGCCGATCCCTGCAATTTGAATTCAAACCGAATCCGTGGTGAAACAATCCGTCCAATCGTCATCGATCCTACTACAAGTCGGAGTTGATTAGCGGCAAAACATTTTGGGTGGGGGAAGGCCAATAACTGGCCGTCGTCAGTTATTAACGGAACCCTAGCCAACTATTCGAAGGCCCCAATGGTCCGATCCCAATCACCATTCCTGCAATTTGCCATGGATAAGAAAAATAAAATTTAAATTGCGAGGCCATGAAAATAAATTTGCCAAAGGAAATTATTTCTGTACGATTATATATTACACAAAAAATGCCGTGATTTTGGAAAAACAAAAAACAATCATAAATTTTGTCATGTCACGTTGCAAAAGTATAAAATGATTTTTTTTTCTGGGAAAAGTATAAAATGATTGACACCAGTTTGCAGGCAACGCAAATATACATATAATGCAATGATGGGCAGAAAAATATTTCTTAAAAATGTCATGATTTAGGACACAAAAGATTGTAATTTTTGCTATGTGAACATTGCAAAAATTCATTAAAAATTGCTGCCAATTTGTAGGGACCAAACAAAATCTGAACTTTCTGTTTTTTTTTTGAGAAACGCAAAATTTCATGAATTGATCATACTCTGACTAGGGAAAATCATGAGATTTTTTACATAGCGCAGACACAAAATTTCATGAATTTACCAGCTGGAAAAGTCCATTGGCCAAAGGCCGTTCGGTGAAAGTTAAAGGGCTAGATCTCTGGGTCAACCTGGCTAGGGTTAGGGCACTCCGAGGTCTTCGAGGGGTAGCAATGCCACCAAAACAAAATCTGAATTCTCCACCTTTTCCTTTGGATTACCTGGCCGGAGGGCACGCTGCTGCACCTGACCTTGACGAGCTGCAATTGCTGCAGTCGATAGGGAGAGGCCAGGCCGCCTTCCCATTGCGCCATGTGTATGCCTGCTGGTAGTGGTGGCGGAGAAGCTGCTGGAGCTGGTGCTAATCCCTTCCACCGTTGCCCGCGTCCGCGGTCTGCCGGTGCGGCTGCCCTGATCACGCCACACCTCCTATATCGTCTGGCCGCTACGCTTGCTCTGCGCGTGGCCTTGAACGACACAACGTCCTCATCCCCGGCTCGCTTTGTAAGGCCCCATAGGCCGACCATCACCCAACATGGGCCGGCGAGCTTTGAAGGGATCTTCTAGAGATGCTCTTAGAAGACCCCATATATATAAGCTTGCCGGCCCTTACAATCCCGGCTGAGTCACAAGAAATGTGAAAATTTTGGCTCGAGCAGATCGTGTAAAAAAAGGCCCACCCCATAAAAAATATACCGGTGACCCGTAAAACCCCAACGTGGCCGCTATATTTACTTGATCCGATGCGTTTTAGGGTTTCTATCCGGTAAATCCCCCACCTTCCTCCATCGCAATCCTCTCTCTCTCTCTCTCTCTCCTGCGACAAATTTCTCTCTCTCTCCAGCCGGCATTTTCGTCATGCACAGCGAATCATTGACCGCCTCGATGTCGAGTGGAGGACGTGGGCGTGGTGGCCGAGGGGGATGCGGTAGCTCGGCGCCGCACAAGCTTGCCTGCCACGACGATGAGGCCGGGAGCTCCGTCATCCGCCCCCAGGTCCGGGAATGGGTCCGCGTGCAGGCGAGGGAGCGTGGTGCCCTCTCCTGCAGCGGCGACCAGAGGGCGTGGAGGGAGTTTGATCACCTCCATGACATCCTTTGGCCGACCACCAAGCGCTTCCGCGAGGCGGAGCACGTCTCATTGAGGCGGTCACGGTAGGAGAAGAAGGCGCGGGGAAATATGCACAGCTCAATAAGCAAGTTACGTATGATAGGATGAATACATAGGATCCTTGCAATAAAACATGGACAAAATTTCCAGATACGGTTCTGTGTGCAAGAAAACTTCTCTACAAGCTGTTTTCGTCATCATCACATGAGGAAGAAATGTTTTTGTTAGGTGAAATACCATAAACTATTGTTTACACAAGCATATAGTAGCATAAATGATGAACTATGAAAGAAACGTGTATGTGCGGCAAATTACACTATCAACATCACCAGAAAGATGTTGAGTTGTCAAAAAATAAGGATTTTTGTGAGGGTCAGATAGGTTATATACTGAAAATAAGTTCCGGGAACACAACTCAATCAAAGGCTTCCCGATTATACAACTAGGTATAGAATTTATTTATTTTGGCCTCGGTAGCAAGTTCACACTTGATACACAACCGGAGCATGTCTTTTTCCCCTGGTTGCAAGTCCATCCTTGACGTGTAGCTAGGGCCCGACGTTTCTTTTGTTTTGGCCCAGTTGCAAGTCCACTTTCGGCTCGCAACAGGGCTCGACCTTTTTTGTCTTAGTTACAAGTCCATCATCTACATGCAACTGGGGTGAGCGGTGATCTTTTTTTTTGCCAATTTGCAAGTCCACCATCAACACACAACTGGGGGTCAACCATTTTTGTTCTAGTTGTAAGTTCACCATTGACAAGGAACTTCTGTCCTCGACCGCCTTAGCACAGTTCCATGTTCATTACTGACACGCAAATGGCCACACCCTTTTGTACCAGTTGCAAGCTCATTCTCGACACATAACAAGCCTGACCCTTTTGTCTCCTCATTTTTTTTCAAGTCCATCCTTGTCATGCATTTGGCCTTGACACACAAACGGCCTATTTTTGTGTTCAAATCAAGTGGTTGTCATCCTTTCAAAAGTTTAGCAACAACACATGTCTTTTAATCCAGTTAATATTTATCCCAGTTTTTCTGGAACAACTTAACATTTATCCAAAAAAGACCCCATTTTTGCTCTTTTTCCTAGGTGCTCACATTTGTTATTCTACTCAAGGGCTTTTCTGTAAAATTTCCAGCAGTAGCGGATTTTTTTAATGTATATTTTTACTTTTTCGTTTTTTGGTTTTTTTTCTACCGTGCGACTTATAAAATGTTTGCTTCATTTTAAAATAAATCCATCGCGCATTTTCAAATTTTTCATCGCTTTTTTATAAAATGTTCCTCATGCATTTTTATAAAATGTTTTGTCTCGTATCTTGAAAATGCTTTTCTAATTCATGAACATTTTAAAAATTGTTTTTAACACCCGAATGAAAATTTTGAAATTGTTTATAAAATGTTCATCATGTAATTTTTTTCCTGAGCTTTAACACACAAAGCATTTCAAAAGGAGAATGAGATGAGCCTTTTCACGCCATGTTCCAGCTGCATGGCAATTAACAACTTTTTGTGAAGAGAAGTTCTACGTCGATCAGCCTTAGTGGAATAACAACGGAACACACGTGAGCCTGAGCGATCAATCATGCATCAAGCTATAGGTTCAACAAAATACAGGCATCAGTGCACAAACGAAGCACGTGCACACTGTACATTCATACAATTCGTTGTACAATGGATTAAAAAGAATAGTATACATTTTCAGAAGATTTTATCGTCCCCTCTCAGCTCATTGTTCATGTATCAGTTCAAAACATCTTTTCATATCTTAACTCAGTTTTTCCATTCTAAGTAGTTAGATTTTTTTATCTCATTTAAATGTGTTTTCATCAGGTTTTAGTCATGTTCCATTTTCTGTATTTTTCTTTTTTTATACATTGAAATGTTTTTAACACAGTACAGACACAAGCGCTCATATATATGCGCATACACTCACCCTATGAACGTATACACGCACACCCTACCTCTATGAGCACCTTCGAGAGACTAAGTCGCCATATCATCTTGAGATTTACGAAATCATCGTAGGCATGTCGTCGTTGACGGGAGCATCTCCTCCCACTGAAAACGCATCACCGAAAATCCTAAAATAATTTCAGGAATAATGTGAGCACCAGGACTTGAACCCTAATGGACTGGGATACCACTATCACTCTAACCATGACAAAGTAACCAACCATGTCACATTTTTATACTTGTTGTAGAGCTCGTACCACGTCCGCTCCTTTTTCTTGAAACTAAAATAGGAGTAAGATTTATCTTTAATCATACAGAGCAACAGTGCTCAATGCATTGACGGAACCCTACTGGGAACAAGCCGCCCTGATATATACTTTTTACTCTGTTGCGTCAGAACGCAAGATTTTGATTTTTCGCCTCTCACTACACAGCAGCAACTGGATAACCAAAAGACAACCAATAGCAGGGTTAAAAATTTCAACGAAATTTCAGTGAAATTTTTGAAGTTTCGCATATTTCAGTGGGGTCCAAAATATATTTAACACCGAAATTTCAAGGTAGATTCAAACTGATTTAAAAAATAAATAAATTGTGTTAAAATTCATTAAAATTAAGTGAAATTTAAAATCTAAAAAATCCAGAATATGCAAAATTTCCAAAATTCCACATATTTTGGTGAGGCCAGAAATTATTTTTTTTCCGAAATTAAAAATCTTGACCAGTAGGCCTAATCAGTGGAAACCAAAACAATAACAGTTTGTGTCAGTCAACTTTTTTTCTGCTGAGCTATAGGTGCTCCCAAACAATTACAAAGGACTGAGAGAAAGAAAACGAAACAAGCCCACAATTTTGTACATGAGTAGATGTCGCATGATGCGCCCTAAACAGACCCATATGCTAAAAACTTCCAAATTGCCTACTGCAGAAAGTGGGGTTTTATGAGCCCGAAAACTACTACTCCACGATGAACTACCCATGACGAATAGAGGAATCGGAAGCAAAAACCACCAAAAGAACAAGAGATTGAAGACCTGGTACCATCCTCTCGCCGAGTCTGCTCGGTGAGGTGCGCTGCACCGATCGCGTGGATGCCGCGCTCGACGCCCACGCCATTCGATCGACCCATCACGGTGCCAGCTGCAGCGAACGGGGAGGTGCACCATCGCGGTGCCCTCCTCCTTGTCGCCGGGGGAGCTCCGGCGGCTTCCCGGCGGAGGAGGGGTACTGGCTGCTCGCTCCGAGAGCGCATGCACAATCCCAAAGGTAGGGCTCCAACACGTAGTGCTAAGATTCTCAACGCCGGCGTTGCCGGCGACGAATGTCCTCAACGCCAACTGTGGTGCCAACGACGAGGTGGACGAGTGTGCTGGCGCTGTCGACGCCAAGGGTGGTGGTGGTGCGCCTTGGACCAGCATGTAGATGTAGTGTACTAGCTTGAGGGGGCAATCAGAGTTGAGGTGACGAAGAAGATAAATTATGCATGAACTCTAAGAAATAATTGATATTCAAACCTATAATTAGTGGTAGTTTTTCTGGAGTAGGGGGCAATGGCCCCCTTTGGCCCCATGAAGCTCCGCCACTGATAAAGACCATAGGTGTAGAGGAGAAGACCATGGACCATGGACGGAGGGCGGGAGATAACTCGTACTTAGAGGATGAGAGGAGGAAGGAGAGGAAGCACAAAGTATTATGCAAGCATGTATATAGCGGGTGGTCGACGAGAGGAGCGAGGTGAGCTGATGGAGTAATGCTAGAGATACATAGAGTTACATGGAATTTACAAATTGGCGAGTTTTGACTGGAGATTGAGGGAGAGGAGGGGCCCACATTCATGAAAATCAGGGTAGAGAGGTTAGTTAGAAAGAAAGCTCTTTCTTTCTAATCAAAGCTCACCAGTTTGTAAATCCCGTGTAACTCTGTATTTCTAGCATTACTCTATGTATTATTAGCATTACTGGGAGCTGATGAGCATGATGCATGGCAGTGTAGGCCACGCCTCAGGTACCGTACGTGGAAAAAAAATTAACTTGAATTCATGTGTACATTTTTTTAGGGGTTAGAATCCATGTATACATGACCATGATGAGTGGGCGCGCAGTAGGCTGAGGGGTCGTTCCTCCATACAGAAGAAGTAGCGAGGGAGAAGGACATCGTGCAGGGCACGCAGGTGCATGCACGCCTCATCATTTTTTTTTGGAAACTATGATGTGTTTTTATTCAACCCTAATAAACGTGCACGTGCAAAATACGTCTTCATAAATGCAAATGCGATTACAAATAAAAAAGGTGTAATAATACCAAAACGGTGGTTTTTCTATTCTAAACAATTGTTTTAGGTTTTTTTACAATCAAAATGACAAGTATATATCTTTATCTTTACCTAATGTTAAAGGATGGAGACTTTCATAGTTCTCCATACGAATAATTGTTTTCCTACGCCGACCCATATATGTGTTCCCAGCCCATTATTTGAACAAACTATTATGGGCCGAGGTAGGCCTCCTCTCATTTTTTTTAATCAATGGAGGAGGAACGAAAAAATATTGGCACGTATAGATCTCCAGACTTCGCTGTCACGTATAGATCATGGGAGCCAGCTCAGCTATGTCATAGTATGTGCTAGGAAACCGGTCGTTTCGCTATAAATAGTTTCAGCTCGCTCCTTTCGATCAAGTTTCACCAACTTTTATATGTTTCCCAGTTGAAACCGATAAGCCGCCTAATAAAGAATCAAAGAAAATATAGTCATTCGTTGCCATGAACCATGGAGGAAACGAATTAAAGGATGAGAGAGAGAGAAGGCCATGCACCAGGAAAGAAAGGAAGGCATCGGCTATATTTGCACTGGTTACTACAGAATGCAAGATGCACATAAGTTCTCAAATGATTTCATGTTATCCATACAAGTAGAGGGATATACAATATATACCCTAGGTATTTTAGGGGACCAACTAATAGGTTTCTGAGTTCTGAGTTTTCTAAAGCTCTCTTTGCATTGGATGAAGGAGGGAATTTTTAATGTATAAGACATACAAACTTGACCTAAATAAGTGATCTTGTAATTCTAGGAAAGTTTCCAGATAAATTAAATCACATGTATGGCCAAATTATTGTCTATGGCTGAGATATTATAATTTAAAAATCATGATAAATTAAATCACATGTATGGCCAAATTATTGCTTCAGGTACTGTACAAAAGTTTCCTAAAAAAGGTACTGTACAAAGTGAACTTCACGTGTACACAAGGCTCGATCAAGACAACACTTGATATTACAGAACCTTGCAACACAAGCACTGACATTATCATAGTTCTCAATGCACGCCTGAGGTTAAATAATTAACAAAGGAGCCACAGATCTTGGAGAGGTAAGGCATGTGCGTCAAAAAGAAGACCAACCCCGGCCGCTGCCATCACCTAAGCAGATGTCAGCGGCCCAGGGTGCGTCAGCTGGAGGCGGTGTTGATGGTTCAAAGATACCGGCTGCACCTGAGAAGTCTCTAGGGACAAGAAATGCATCAAATAGCTTATTATGTATGTGAATTAAACTATATTCAGAATAGCAATTTGGAGCTGACCCAAGTCAGGTGTGTTACCTTGAATGACTTCCATGATCTCCTCCCTGCTGTAATGACTTTCTAAATTCGAGGATCCTTATTAAGTATCTAATCTTTGGATCTACATCTAGTGTAGTGTAGTACATTTTAGCCAAATTCTTTACATAGATGCATCACATTACATGAGCCGGCCTCAGACATACACGAGCAGCAAATAAAATGAGAAAAATAACTGAACACTGGGTGAGAAAATTTAATTTGCCAAATATCTGAAAGAAAGGACACGAAGCGAATATGCATGGCCCAGTAAAACTACCTAATTATCCTAACAGGAGAGAGAACTAAAAAATGCTCAATGTAAACTTGAACTGACATAGATTTTGCTGGACTGAAAATGACACATATTCATATAACCGTCTAGTAAACGCACACAGGCCCGGAATGGCTGTTCTCGCTGCTGGAACCACTCTCGGACACCACGTGCATGGTACTGCTTATGATCATGTGGCATGCGTGGTACATGTGCAATGAAATAACCCATGGAAAGATCCCTCCACCGACGGAAGCTTCCCGCAGATTCCTCCAAGGATATATCAACTCTCTCTTGTGTATCCACCAGTGGCCTTATGGAGATATGGTGAAGGGCAAGATGGTCGTCCAGGTGGGAGCTGTGTTTCGAATTTCGGTCGAAAAAACAGATTTCGACCATCTCGGTCTGGGATGAAAAATATCTTTCGGCGAAAAACTAGATTTTGGTCAAATTTCTGCCAAATTCTGGTGCCGAAATTTTTGAAAATGGCCGAAATTCGACCATCTTAGCCTAGGCGAAAAATTTCACAAACCGAAAATCAAAACCTTGGTGGGAGCTGATGCTAGCTGTCATACTGTGGAGCATAAGAGCATCTCCAATAGGCGCCCAAAAAGAGCTCCGCGCACTAAAAATTCATTTTTTTTGGCACCGAACAGCTCCAACAAATGCTGTAGCGCTAAAAAGTTTTGGGCGCGCGCTGAAAAACGCTATTGCGCGCAGCATATTTTGGGCTCCGGATTGCGCGCGCTTCACAATTTGCACTGTGTGCTTTTTGGGCGTCTGCTAAAGCAAAGTTGGTCCCGGTGCATTAAAAATGCTACAATGGCGCGCTATAACTTTTATTGGGCGCGAAATTTTTGTGCGGCCGTTGGAGATGCTCTAAGGAAGAGCTGCACTAGGTGACTCCACATGTCCTGGTTGGACGAAGCTGAATGTTGATGGTAGCTACGTGCCAGCTACGGGCGAGGCGGGTGGCGGTATGGTGCTGTGCTCGGAAAGGGGCGAAATTATATTTACCGCATGTAGAGCGATCACATGTGATAATAGCCTAGATGTTGAATTTGCGGCGTGCAAGGAAGGACTCAAGTTCGCCCTACACCTCACAGACCGCCCCATTGTGGTTGAGATGGACAACACCGAAGCGGTCATGATGTTGAACGCTCGGTCGGTGGACTGGTCGCGATCGCGTGCATTCGTCATGAAAATTCAGAGGATGATTGTGGATGACCCTAGGGAAATTTCGATTACTGCTATTAGACGTTCGCAGAATAAAGTGAGTCATGCTCTTGTTGTACATGGCAGAAGTATGCGTCGTACTGCTGTTTGGTTGGGCTCGGGTATGAGTGACATTGTAAAATTGGTTGTGGCTGACTAGCCACCTTAAGTTAATAGAAATCTCCCTTTACCCTGCAAAAAAAATGCACACAGAAAAGTGGGGAAATCTGAAAATAAGGGTAAAAAAATAGTACATGCAAAAATGCTAGACACACGACTAAAGCAACGGGACTTTATGGATCAGCTGACTTGTTCTTTTTTAATTGGGCTAAATAACCTTCTCCTTCTAATTAACCGCCCCCTAATTTAACAGAAGAAAATCTTATACGACCCGGGTCGTATAGGACCGATTGCGAGACCCTCTCTAGCGCGTGACACCTGGAGAAACCAATCTCAAAGCACAAATTTGTTTGAGTATCCTCTTTACCTAGTAGCAAATCGTGAATCCCATTTACCAAAATCCCTAATGCTCTTTACTTCGCCGCCTCGGCCGCTGTAGCGCTCGCTCGTCGTCGTCGCCGCTGCCAACGCTCGCTTTGTCGTCGTCGTCGCCGGCTCGCCGCCGCTCTGTTGCAGAAGCACCGGAGCTCCATCCCCGCTGCTCTCCCCAACCATTTACGACCACACACCTCGGTGCCCCAAGCTCAAGTCAAGCACCAACAAATTACAGGAACGTGCTGATTGAGTCATCTACAGGTGCCCAGACGTAGCAAACTTAGTGAATTCGGCCGCAGCCAAAGAGTGCATGCAGCATGCATAGTGCGTTTGGAGGCGCCCACGAACATCACCGTGGCCGGCGGGGACGTTTCCGTTTCCGACGGGAATGAAGCGCGCTGAGCTGGGGTGGTGTACCTGACGTCGAGGAGCACGCCGGCGGCAATGTGGCTAGCAGCCATGGCGCATCACAACGCCGCTGGAGAGATTAGAGAAGGTTGTGCTTTAAGATTCGTGTCGCCAAGTGTCACATGCGGGAGAGGGTCTCATGATGGGTCCTGTACGACCCTGATTTAACTGGTGGGGTGGGCGCCGATGCCCGTAAAGCCTCCGTAATTGTCCGTTGATGTAGCAAAGCCGGCGTACATGTGTGTGTGTGTGTGTGTGTGTGTGTGTGTGTGTGTTTGTGCAACTGCACACAAAAAAGAAGGAGCCGGCTATGTTGCTAGCCAGAGCAAAAGAGAGAAAGGCATTCATCGCCTGAAGAGAAAACTGAACCTGTGTCTTGTCTGTAGTTTTTCTCTGGCTTTGCATTTCGTGGAACACCTCCTGAGCGTAGTGAGATCCACCACAACAGAGCGTGAACTGAAGTTCCTGCCAACACAAACCTGTCAAAACCTGCATACAGTGGCATTGAGAGAGACAACAGGGGAAGCAAGAAGGATTGCTAGAGAGAGAGAGAGAGAGAGAAGACGATCTGGAGAGAGAGAGAGAGATAGGATTGATAGAAAGACATGTCCCCCGCCATTGCACCGAATCGCCGGATGCGCGGAAGAGGGCAACGGGATGAGGGAATGGGGGCGGCGGCGGAAGTGCTGCATTCACGCCTGCAACGACATTAAACATGGAGGAGCAGGGCCATGCGTGGGTAGTGGCGGGCGGCGCGGTTGCCTCTCGTGTTGGGGAGGCAGGATTCAGAGTGGCAGTTCTGTATCCCGTGATTTGAGGAAATGACAACTGAATGGGTGCATGGGAAATTTCGTCTAGAATTTTTTACTAGATCCAAAATGCCACAGGATCTTCAGCTAGGAACTACTTAGTGGTTGCATCAGGTACTCTGTAGTATTCCACCCGAAAGCTGTCGCGAGTCGTGAGGTCGACGTTCGTGTCACGGCTGAGATAGCATACACTTTGAAAATGTGTTTCATTTTTCACCGGGCCATGTTGGGCAGCGGCGGGCAGCGCGGTTGGCTCTCGTGTTGGGGAGGCAGGATTCAGAGTGGCGTTTTTGTATCCCGTGATTTGAGGAAATGACAACTGAATGGGTGCATGGGAAATTTCGTCTAGAATTTTTTACATAGAAAGACATGTCCCCCGCCATTGCACCGAATCGCCGGATGCGCGGAAGAGGGCAACGGGATGAGGGAATGGGGGCGGCGGCGGAAGTGCTGCATTCACGCCTGCAACGACATTAAACATGGAGGAGCAGGGCCATGCGTGGGTAGTGGCGGGCGGCGCGGTTGCCTCTCGTGTTGGGGAGGCAGGATTCAGAGTGGCAGTTCTGTATCCCGTGATTTGAGGAAATGACAACTGAATGGGTGCATGGGAAATTTCGTCTAGAATTTTTTACTAGATCCAAAATGCCACAGGATCTTCAGCTAGGAACTACTTAGTGGTTGCATCAGGTACTCTGTAGTATTCCACCCGAAAGCTGTCGCGAGTCGTGAGGTCGCCGTTCGTGTCACGGCTGAGATAGCATACACTTTGAAAATGTGTTTCATTTTTCACCGGGCCATGTTGGGCAGCGGCGGGCAGCGCGGTTGGCTCTCGTGTTGGGGAGGCAGGATTCAGAGTGGCGTTTTTGTATCCCGTGATTTGAGGAAATGACAACTGAATGGGTGCATGGGAAATTTCGTCTAGAATTTTTTACTAGATCCAAAATGCCACAGGATCTTCAGCTAGGAACTACTTAGTGGTTGCATCAGGTACTCTGTAGTATTCCACCCGAAAGCTGTCGCGAGTCGTGAGGTCGCCGTTCGTGTCACGGCTGAGATAGCATACACTTTGAAAATGTGTTTCATTTTTCACCGGGCCATGTTGGGCAGCGGCGGGCAGCGCGGTTGGCTCTCGTGTTGGGGAGGCAGGATTCAGAGTGGCGTTTTTGTATCCCGTGATTTGAGGAAATGACAACTGAATGGGTGCATGGGAAATTTCGTCTAGAATTTTTTACTAGATCCAAAATGCCACAGGATCTTCAGCTAGGAACTACTTAGTGGTTGCATCAGGTACTCTGTAGTATTCCACCCGAAAGCTGTCGCGAGTCGTGAGGTCGCCGTTCGTGTCACGGCTGAGATAACATACACTTTGAAAATGTGTTTCATTTTTCACCGGGCCATGTTGGGCAGCGGCAGGCAGCGCGGTTGGCTCTCGTGTTGGGGAGGCAGGATTCAGAGTGGCGGTTCTGTATCCCGTGATTTGAGGAAATGACAACTGAATGGGTGCGTGGGAAATTTCGTCTAGAATTTTTTACTAGATCCATGCCACAGGATCTTCAGCTAGGAACTACTTAGTGGTTGCATCAGGTACTCTGTAGTACCACCCGAAAGCTGTCGCGAGTCGTGAGGTTGCCGTTCGTGTCACGGCTGAGATAGCATACACTTTGAAAATGTGTTTCGTTTTTCACCGGGCCATGTTGGGCAGCGGCGGGCGGCGCGGTTGCCTCCCGTGTTGGGGAGGCAGGATTCAGAATGGCGGTTCTGTATCCCGTGATTTGAGGAAATGACAACTGAATGGGTGCGTTATTTGTGGCGCTCGGCAGAGTATCGTCCGCCAATGGTAATTGCTACCTGCAATTGTGGCTTCAGTTCAGATGTGTATAGGCCATTAGATCAGTCATGGTCGGGTTGCGTATCTGAGTGTGAACTTGCTACCAGTGCCGCCTACCCACCAATGGTGCTCTCATCAGGGGACGTGGATCCGACATTCCGACTACAGCCAGGCGCACCGTCGGTCATCGCCCTCATTCTCCAGGTGGTCTTTTTTTTTAACTATTCTACAGGTGTTGTCGACACGGTGAACCGGGTGATCAGCAAAATATGCTGCAGGGCAACCCCATGTTCAGTTCACATTCGCGCAAAGAAAAAACCCGGCAAATTCACCACAATTCCAAACCAAACGAGCGGCAAGATGTCATGTTGCATGTAGATGTTTTGTATGGCTTGAGGATTTGGTACCTTAGCATACACTTTGAAGAGGTGTTTCATTTTTCACCGGGACAGGCGAACCTAAAGACAGCCTTTCATTGGAGCAAAAGGTAACAAAGTTTACTTTGTGGGGGAGGGTACCAGTTAGTACATTGGAATAATCACAGTGAAGAGAACGGAGTGCAAGACTTCCTAACAGAGAAACATACTAACTCACTCCAGGATCAGGATACAGTGAGGTTAAAAACATCAGGGGATTACAGAATCTGAGCGGCATAGCATCCCAGTAATTAAGATCTACTCCTAATAATCAGAAGGCGATGACGGCACTCGCTAATGATGGTGGTGAAGAGATCCTGCGTCTTGCTGGGCCAAAGAAGCCTCCATTGCTGCAGGAAAAGTAATGTGTGAGAGATAACGTCAGTCAGTTGGATGTTCCAAAGAGCCCACCGAACCGCTGTACATCCCAATGCAAAGATAATCAATGCTCCCAGTCGGCTCAGATTTCAGCCATGTAATCATGTCTTGGACCGATGGAGGGTGCCAATTCCAACCCAAAACCTCCCGAACAGAAGGAGCAGACAAAGACAGCAATGAGAAAACAAAAGAAAAGATGATCAGTTGTTTCAGTTTCCCTGCACATGGGACACTTGCTATCAGTAGGCCCATGTCTATGAAGTACTTGTTCTTTTGTAGGGATTCTATTCTATCATGGATAACCTATCATGTTAAAACCAAAATCTTCAAAGGAATTTTTAGCTTCCAGATTTGACCAAATATGGGGTTTGGACTCCGAGATAGGAAAGCCAACGATGCATAAATTTTGTGGTATAAGTTCTGTTACCAGTGAGCTCCCATTACAGCTTCACTTCTTTCAAGAGTTGGCAAATGTACATATAGAGATGCAAGTTTATTTGAATTTTCACGACTCAGGTTCTTTCAGTAGCTCGAAAGATAGCATACCAGGACAAATAACCATCTTACAGGTCGGAAAGGAATACATGCATTGGACACACATAGATAAATTGTTCTTTTTTCTCCCTAAGAGAAGAGGGACACACAAATAGTAACCAAACAGTCACTACAGAAGCATTACATGAACGAATAAACTTCTCCCAGTTACACTGAAATGCTCAAGACTGCCTACCAAAGATTATTCAATAGCACGTAGTACATATATGGGAAAGGATAGTTTACTCACTGTGAAGGGGCGCACCTAACACGGTGATCACCTTACTGAAGCGCTCCGAGGTGATCTGTGCCCACTCACAGACCCTCGGTAAAATTCTTTCGAGGCCTTTATTCCACGCATAATAATTACCCGCCCATATTGTGTTTGTGACCTTTGATTCTATCGTCAGCTGCTCAAGAACACAAGCATTTCCCAAGACACAACACGCCAGCTCAATCTGAGCCTTGTAACAGCGAAATCCGCTCATGAAGACCGTCTTGAGATGATCATGGCGGCGCATACCCGCCACCTCAGCACTGGAGACACCACTGGATATCATATAGAACATCTGCATTGGAAGATTGCAATCATTTGGTCAAACTAATCCAACTACAGTTCTTTTCTGAAGGTCCATATATTAATCTTTCTAAATAAATAAAATTGCACTCGCATGCAAGTGCAATGTCTCCAGTCCGGGTGCAGCATCCAAACAATGGGCCAGTTGAAGAACTTCATTATCGTAATTTGCTTCTCTACAATTTACACTTAGTTGGCAAGTCATATGCCTCAAATGCATAAACATGCCCTGTGGTCTTGCTGGCAGCTTCTGCAACTGAAACATGACCCGGACAAAAAAGATGACATAACAGTAACACCAATTTTGAAGAACTATCTATGAGGTAAGCAAAAAGAAAAAAGAAAAACTAGGCAACCTGTGCATATTTTGATATAACAGCTTGCATATGTAATATCTTTACGGGCAAAATGCTTGGAACTGCAGTGAATGTGTGGGTCACTGCTTTAGTGGCCATAAACATTATTGTTGCCTTCTCTAATTTTGAGCAACCATGAAGCACTATAGGGATCACTTCCCCTCTGTACTCAAAATGAGCAAGATCAACAGCATGAAACTCAACCGTCTTGATATCCCTTGTACTATCAATTAGCAAATGTTGAAGTTTATCGAGTTTGTGTGGTACGCTTAAACTAGTAACACGAGAGCAGCTGATGATCTGCAAGTCCTCAAGTGCTGAACACTTTGCAAGCAAGCCAGGAAAATCCCCGAATATCTGAACAGATTTCAGAACAAGCTTTCTGAGTATTGTAAAGCCACATATTCCTGAGTGTGGCTTTATAGAAACAGCAGCGAGAAACAATGACTGCACAAATGAGCTATCTTGAGCATCTAAGGCCTCAAGAGGGAAGTGGTGAACTCCATATAATGGACCATCAATTATTAGCAGATCAAAATGTATTATCTTCGCCTTTGATGAAGTGGCAAACGAAATCCACCTGTCAAGACGATCAGAGTCTTCTTTGTGCAGGCCACACCTGACGCTGAACTTGTTGACTCATATCCCACTGTGCTGTTGAATAACCGAATCTACAGTCTCAATGAACTTTGCTTGCTTTATTTTGGTACTATCCTGAGCAGCGAACTCGTCATCGCTGTCAGAATCCGGATCACTGAGATCATCAAAACATAGATTACAGTGGAATCTCCAGAGCATTTTTCAACTTGTTGAAACAATGCTTGTCCTCACGGCCTCTTCCAGTGGCAGCAGTGACATTATAACAGGTTGAACCTCCTGCGACAAGAAAGGATATGAACTATAGGTGGGTTGAATTTTGACTAGAACTCACGGCCACCGGTAGACAAAATGAGGATGAAAGTGTATATATTTGAAAAGAGAAATCCGATGCAAACTGCAATTTTTTTGCAGTAGTTTCACTCAGTCCTTCATGATCTTTTCCAGAAAGTTGATTCGTATTCAGCCTGATAACAAATTAAAAGCAAGATGCCCTAAAACATGAGGCAGGAAAATCATGGAGTGGTCAGTAGTTGAAGCCCCGAGGCAACGACTAAAACAGAACACCAAATATTTCCCCTCTACAGGTTCAGATCCGTGGAGAACACAGCAGGCATCACACCAAAGATCAAATTTTCCAGTAAACACTTTATTTCCCTTGCTGTAATGGTAGGGGGGAAACAGAGTAACTGAGCTGACGGAATGGAAGTTAGCAGCCACTTACCGCAGGCAGGTCCTCCATCCGGAAGGACGGCGCGTCGGCGGCGCCGAGCTGGTGCTCCAACCTGGTCAGCTTGCCCGCCACCGCGGCCTCTTCCGTGGGCTGCTGCAGTGAGGGAGGATCCACAGGTTAGTTAATGGCGACAGGAACCCCGCGTCAGCAATGGATCGATCTGTCAGAAACCCCTGCGGGAGAGGAGAGGAGAGAGGATGATAACGCAACTTACTTCCTGATCTAGAGGAGGAGGAGGAGGAGGAGGAGAAGAGGCTGCTTCGTCTTCGCCGGCTCCGGCCATCGCTGTTGCTGCTCCAGTCCGCCGCTTTCCCTGTAACCTCGTGAGGAAGTGGAGGTACCCAGCGGCCAGCGCTGTGTACCACAAAAATGTTGGTTTTTACCTCTTAGAAAATACCGATTACAACATGGATATAGATGCACCATACCAAATTATCAATACATGCACATTCATAATATGTCTACTGAAGAATGTGGTATCAGAGTATCAAGATAGATAAAGTTGTCACAAACGTCTTGCTGCGGACACAAATATAGTCTCCCGCAGAAAGATTATTCTACATAAATAAAACACATCTTCATGTGTTTTGACTCTAAAAATCACCGATTTAAATGTATATACATTCTTGAAAATAGACGAGGACATGCAAGTTAAGCATATCTTTACCTCGGGTCGCATGAGCTTCCAAAAAAAGAGGGACAAAAGTTTTGCCCGAACTACTGAGAAGGCTGCTTTGCACGGCCATGTATAGAGCCGCACAACTAGATTTTCATCTATCTATTGATCGAGAGGCAAGGTAAGAAATATTTTAACTTTTTAGGAATGACAATGTTGTTCATTAATAAATACGGTCTACCATATCAGTTCTAGAAACCTTACGTCGTCAACGTGGGACAAAACCTTACGTCGACGTGGTTGTGGCGTATTGTCTTCCTTTTAGCGGGTAAGATCATGCGGCTACGGTCGAAGCAAAATCAAGCAAAGACACCGGTGACAAGGCGGATAAGACTTCTCGACGGTAGCCACCACCCGTGCACTTAATTGTCTCTGAATTCTGATGATTTACATGAGATTTAAACATTTGATTATGTTTAATTTGAAATATAACTTGGATTAGTTTAATGCTCATGCGTTGCCACGGACAAACAAATGGATATATCACGAGCCTCTTGCTTCAGCTCTCCTTTGGTCATTGTGCCATTGCTTCACTATGTTGTCACCTGGCTCCAAATTCATTTGTGTTTTCTCCAAGTCTACCAAATTGACGTCATCATTTTAATCCCTAACCCATGTAGTAACAAGTGAATCTATCATGAGCCGCTCGACTTCAGCTCCTCGGTCATTACGTCGCCATTTTCCTACATTGTCACCTGCTCCAAATCCGTATGTGCTTATTCCAAGTTCGCCAAATTGCCATAGTCATTCCCATCGTCCCTAACTTCAAATGGCTTGCATAATATTCATCCATAAATTCAAAAATTGCCCAAAACAAATTTGTAATGTTATGCATCATAAATCTCAAAGTCCCTTCCTTTTATTTTTTTAGCATTGCAAGAGAGCTGGTAGCTCCACTTGTATAAACCCTCCTACCCCAAGATTAAAATCACCCATACAAAAAGAATAGCCTAACACTTTACGTCCTCTTAATGATTTGTTGCTCTACCACTAACCCTAACATAGCCCAATATCACCAAGGACACCTACACGCCCGTGCCTTCAACTTGTCTCTCCCATGTCCCTACCACTTGATCCATTGGTGTGTTCGTTATAAGAAAGAAGCTTCACAAGATATTGAATGCACTGCAGTTTACCGAAAAAGGCTTTCGCCCCGCTTTATAAATAAAGCAAACCGCCCAAAGCACACATACAAGGTCTAGTACAGAACACACACACCCGAGAAACACACCGAGATCCGAAGGTTCTGCTGAGGGCACAACTCAACAAGCTCAAAGAAAATAAAAAAAACACATAAAAGGCCGAAGCCAAGGCGAGCGTGCGCCAAGCATCTAGTCAGGCTCAGGGGGAGCGGAGGGGGCGGCGGCGACAGGCGGACCGCCATCGAACGAATATCGGCGATGAAGGCGGAGATGGCGTCCCTGTCCTGAGGACGGCTAAGCGGCCGCCAGAGCTGCAAGAAACCAGACAATTTGAAGAGAGCGTCAGTAGCCCGACGAAGCGGAGAGCGCTGAATCACAAGCTTATTGCGAATCGTCCAGATGGTCCACGCGAGAGCACCAATCTCTAGCCACCTAATGTGGCGAGTGGGCAGGGGGGGCAGGTCTGGAGTTCGGCGAAGAGGTCAGGGAAGTTGGTGTGGCACCAGTTACCACCGACCGCCTCCCTAAAGCAACTCCACATAAACTGGGCTGAAATGCAGTTGAAGAAGATATGGTTCGAGTCCTCGGGGGTACTGCACAGCGGGCACAAGTCGGAACCCGGACCATTGCGCTTGCGGACCTCAACCCCGGAGGGGAGCCGACCGCGGATCCACTGCCACATGAAGATCCGGATCTTCAGAGGAACGCGAATGGGCCAAACAGCAAGGAGGGGGGCGGCGCAGTGGAGGGGGCGATGGCTGAGTAGAGGGACTTGGTGGAGAATTGCCCCGAAGGATCAAGGCGCCACCGGACCTCGTCCGGGCCAGAATCGACATCCGGCTCATGAAGGGCGATGCAATCCAGAAGTTCCTGCCAAGCGGCAGCTTCCGGAGGCCCAAATGGCCTCCGGAACGCGAGGCGCCCTAAGTCAATAAGGCCCGTTCGACGGAGATCGTCGGGATGACAGCGATGAAGAAGAGATCGGGGAACCGAGCTGCGAAAGGGGAGTCGCCTGCCCAGCGGTCAAACCAGAACATGGTCGCAGATCCCGATCCGACCGCTATGGAGGTCCCAATACGGAGGACGGGGAGCAGCTGAATGACCGACTGCCAAAACTGAGGTCCCAATGCACTGCAGTTTACATGGACCAGTCAGCAAAAAGCTTGAAAAGATGTGGTTGCTTGATGTATTAAGCAGGTCCCTTAATTAGGCCTAATAGGAGATCTCAGAATCCCTAGCCAGCCAGAAATGACATTTTCACAAGCATCACAAAATGTCACCAGGACAACTATCTAAGACTTAGTCCAAAGTCTTTTCCAGGTCGAGTGATAGAAGTAAGAAATCCTGTAGGCAAGGATACAAACGTACTTTTTTTTTGCGGGGTAAAAGGGATTGTATTACTCAAGAGCCAAGAAGGTCCTCCCTACACAAGCTAGGGATATTGTCCGGGCCGGAGCAGAGCCAGACCACAGTACGGTCTTCCGTCCTTCCAAAGTTCGCCAACGCATGGCTTACATTATTCTGCTCTCGAGAAATATGAATGACATGACACTCCCTTTCACTCATAAGATGCTTCACTTCCGAGACCACCATGGCGTACTGTGAGCGGTCTTGTCTTGAGGCATTGATCAGTTGCACTGCCTGTAGACTATCGCACTCGACGATAAACGGCAGCTCCGTCCATTGGAGGGCCAAAGCTATGCCCTCCATGCACCCAGCCAGCTCGGCATGTAGAGGGTCCGGGCACGACCATAGCGAGCGACACGCGGAGAAAATAATGGCCCCTTCCTGGTCACGGAGCACCATTCCCGCCCCGGCCCTCCCGTCATCATGGGAAAAGGAGCCGTCGACATTCAGCTTAGTCCAGTTGGCGGGTGGGGGACTCCATTTGTGTGCTCTTCGTGGCACACCTCCCACTTGCGATATAGGCTGCTCTGCACCTTCTTGTTGGATGGTCATCTTCCCTTTGTCCCAATCTCCCTGCGGATACTGCTGGATCCCGAGCAGTGAGGTTACGTAGCTCTGCAAAAAGCGGCGAGATACCTCCACAGGCGGCGCCGGTTTGTCATGAGTGATCTCGTTGCGCACATGCCAACATCTCCACAGCAGCATAATCAGGCGCAGCCGATCCCCTTCATTGCTTTCTGCAATTAGGTTCAGGAGCCACTCCGGGCCGGTGTTCCGGACTGACTCGATGTCCGGTATACTCCACACCTCCGCCATAGTTCGCCACAAATGCACCGCCCGAGGGCACCTGCAAAACACATGAAAAGTGTCCTCGCGCTCGAGACCACATAATGGGCATATATCAGTAACCTCCATGTGTCGACTGAATTTATTAGACCATGTGGCAAGGGAATTAGTAGCCAAACGCCATGCAAACACACGCACCTTAGGAGGAGCAGGGCACCTCCATAATAATGCCCAGACGGCACGTCGCCCGTCCGGTGCCCTGCTCGCTGCGACTGAAGAGGGACGAAGTTTGTCCTCAAGCGCCAGCCGGTACGCGCTACGTACGGTGAAGATACCGGTACGTTCTGCACCCCGTGCAAGGAAATCTGCCCCCAGCCTAGGGGACGCTTTAATCTTTAGTATCTCCTGAACATCAACGGGCAAAAAATACTGTTGAAGTAGGGTTCCGCGCCATGCACCATGCTCTTCTAGGAGCTTTGAGACTCGGCGGAGACGGCACCTTCCCTGTTGGGTAATTGGTGGCCGACCAACAGGATGTGGAAATACAAACGTACTGACTCCAGTTTAATAGTAAAGATTATGAATTAACGTCTCCTTGAGCTAGCTCTTTTCTCCTTGTTTCTAATTCCTTGTAATCTTTTCCTTCTCGTCAAATTTCAGTAACAAACCAAATTTAGTATAACAGTAACAAGTCAAGTATTATAGTAAAAAAGAGCAGTAGAGGTCAGTTTTTAGTACAACCGATATTATATTATAAACAAGTCCGAAACGAATAAAATCACCTAAGCGGGATGAAACCAGGAATATCATCTTATTTTATTAGTAGATACTAGCAAAAGGGCCCGTGCGCTGCAACGGGATGAAAAAATTCATAATCTCCAATGACCATAATTACATTTTGTTGCATCATCGAGATACACTATCACTCTCAATTTCGTGAAATCAGGAACAATTTTTTAAAACTCATGAACATTTTAAAAATTCATGAACACTTCTACAATTTTTTGAACATTTTCTAAAAATTAAGAACTTTTTTCGAATTCATCAACATTTTATACTATTTGCAAACTTTTTCTAAAACTTGTGACAATTTTTTAACAATTTTCTTGAATCGGTGAACATTTCTAGAATGGACGAACATTATTTTGGAAATTAGTGAAACAAATTTTGAAATACATGAACTTTTTTTGATTTAGCAAACATTTTTTGAATGCATGATCATTTTTTGAATCAGCAAAGATTATATGAAAGAAATAACTATTTTATAAGTCTCGAACAGTTTTTGAATTTTCAGGATATTTTTTCGTTCATGAACGTTTTTTCAATTGGTGAAATTTTCTTCAATTTCATTATAAAAATAATCACGTGAAATTTTTCAAAATCATTAACATTTCTTTATTTCCCGAACATATTTTATGAAAATTTCGAACAAGCAATTTTTTATAAAATCGCAAACATTTTGTGATTTATAAATATTTTAGTTCAATGTTATATATATATTTTAATTTTTTTTTGCAGTCGCAAACTATTTAACGTAGGAAACAAAACAAAAAAGAAAAGTTAATAAAATTAAAAAAATATAAAATAGGCCGCGCGGACATAGCCCGGCCCAAACCGGTGTGCTGCGTGTTCCCCATCGCGCAGAGCACAGTATACGAGGTCCATACCTGCATGGGAAATTTTATGGAAAATTTCCGTGATGTACCGCAAGAACCAATAGCCTCTTTATTATTACTAGCAAAAGTGCCCATGTATTGCAGCAGAAAAAAATTCATAATCTTCAATGGCCATGACCATATTTTGCTGCATCATCGAGATACACTATCACTCTCAATTTCATGAAATCATGAACATTTTTTAAATTCGTGAACATTTTTACAAATCCTCGAAAATTTTCTAAAATCAAGGACATTTTCTAATTCATGAACATTTTATTCTTTTTTCAAACATTTTTTACAGATTATGAACATTTTATAACATTTTTTGAATCACCAAAAATTTCTAGAATTGACGAAGTTTTTTTTTTGAAATTGATGGAACAATTTTTGAAATTCATGAACACTATTTCGATTTAATGAACATTATTGAAATGCATGATCATTTTTGAATCAGTGGACATTTTACGAATGAATAAACTATTTTGTAATTGACAAATAGATTTTGAGTTTTAAGGATATTTTTTCATTCATGTACATTTTTTGAATTGGTGAATATTTGTTCAATTTCATTAACAATTTTTAATACACGAATTTTTTTAAAATCATGATTTTTTTCCTTCAAATTTCTTTTTCTAAATTTCGAACATATTTGTATAAGCAAACATTTTTTTCTAAAATCGCGAACATTTTTTGAATCCACAGACATTTCATTATTTATTAAACATTTTATTTCAAAATACTAATTTTTTAATGCTCAGAATTTTGTGAAGTCTCAGGATATTTAAAGTAGAAAAAAATGAAAATAAAATAAAAATAGAAACAAAATTAAGAAAATAGGCCGCCCAAACTTGGGTCGGCCCAAACGGGCGTGTTGCGTCTTGTCTCAGCGTGCAGAGCGTAGTATAGGAGGTCCCTACTGCATGGGCCGGCCCAGGCCGGGGATTACTTTGTGTAAAACGGTTTTTTATCACTTATAAGTGACATTGGTGGCTAATATTTTGAAGCTTCGGGGGCAATTTCCGTAAGCATATGTATAGATATAGAGGTATATATAGATAGATACAGATAAAGTTATAGGTGTTTCTTAAAAATAATCAAGCAGTGGGCGGTGAAAGGAAGGAAATCTAAGCGACACTACTATTCTCCTCATGCTGGTTGTAATCAGCGGCGGAGCTTGAGCCGAAAATATGCCTAACACAAAGGAGTATATACATGTTTTCTTGTGAGCTTGGGGGGGCCATGGCCCATGTTGGCCCCATGTAGCTCCGCCACTTGTTGTAATAGTAGTATATATGCACTACGTACCTTCGTCCTAGTTTATTGACCTTTCTTGTATTTTGTGTCAAATTTTGACCATAAATTTAAATGATAAAATATGAATGCATATCATAAAAAAATATATCCTTCGATTCATATTTTTACATATTTTTCAATGAGTTTTTTTTCAGTGACATGCATTAACATTTTGTTAGTTAAATTTAAAGTTAAAATTTAGCACAAAATACGAACGGGATCAATAAATCAGGACAGAGGTAGTAGTATAATCGAGTAGTATCATAGGTAGTCTTATATATTGGCATGCATGACAAATAGTAGTATAGAATTTATTATGAGACGGTATCATAATATGATACTCAACCTTTTTTAAATTTAATTTTACGTCATCTCATCAAAATTGCCTAGTTGACATGTATGATACTAGCTATAATACTCCCACTACGACCAGCCTCAAAACAAGTGAAGTATTTTCATGATCATGGCATGAACGATATACACTAATCGGACAATTTCCTTTTTTTTTAAGGAAAGGCCATCATGGCTAGCTTTATTAATTTAGATCAAAATTGCATCGTTCACTAGACTATTTACAACACACCCCGGTGGTTCGTCAATCAACAACCTGAGAGTTTATTGAAAAACTAAACTTTTTTTTTACGACATTAAAAAAAAACTAAACTTAGCTAGCCCAAACACTCCGCAAAGACTGCTGCCGAAGCATCCCATCACTGAGTTTGTCCTGTACAAAATTGGATGACTTCAAGGGAGTCTGATTCTGCTTGCACTCGATTAAAGCCTAGAGAGTTGGCAAGTTGAAGACCATCACGCATTGCTCTGGCCTCCATAGCTGTAGCATCTGGAGCAAAATCATTGTATCTATGTTGGGCAGCCAGAAACTGTCCCTTCTCATCTCGGATTATTACAACTGTCGCTCCTCTACCTGCATCCTCATGAAAGGCAGCATCGACATTCACTTTGACAAACCTTGGACAGATTCATCCATGCTCTTGTTCCTCCCTGTCTAGACTGGACAGATTCTAAAAAAAAAGAGAGTATAGACTGGACAATTCCTAGTTACCCCGAACGTAAATAACAGAAAATTAGCCCCCCAATATAAGCAAGTTGATCTGGGCCATTGCTTTTAAAAAAAAGTTTATCTGGGCCATCCGTGTCTCTTCTCCTTGTTCAATCACGGCCGTCCGTTATCTGAATCGGCGACGACCGAAGAATGACAGTAGCAGCCATCCGCCCCTGCCACTATCTCCTCCCGCCGCCACGCGCCGCCGCCACCGGCTGCTCGTCGAGTCCTAAGGGGAGGTGCCGCTTGCCGTCGCCCAGGCCCCGGCGCTCTCCAGCCCCAGCAGGCCTCCGCTGCACCCGTCGCTGCGTCGCGGCAGCGGGCCACAGATCGCGCCGGCGGCGCCTCACATCTCCTCCTCCTCCTCCGGTGGTGCCCGGGAGGCGCGTCCGCTCCCAATCCGGCGCGGACCCGACAGGCCGAGGAGGATTGATTGTCCACGGAGCTGCCCAGCGACGCGACGCCGCACGCCTTGGTAACTCGATTTTCCGATTCTGTTTCCATGTCTGTCTAGCTCGCGCATATCAACTCAGTGTCATATGTGTTGCCGCGGCTTGCTGACCAGATTAGTTTACCACGGCATCGTATTTGCCGCAGGCTGATGAAATTAGAAACATTGGATAATGGGCTTTCGAATGCTGGGAAAACAAATGCGGCTTCAACTGATTATAAGATACTTAATCATGTTGGTGGTCATTTAGAAAGTTTCAGTTTTTAAGTTTGCAGTTTTGCTCTGATGTAAGAGAGAGGCTGCCTGAAACCTTGGACCATCTTAGCTAGCATTATAGGTGATTTTGCTTAAAGGGTAATCTGGTTCTCAAATGTTCAATTTGTATTGAATGTTCAATAGTTCTTCTGATTTTTTTTTTGTGTGTGTGGAATTGCAGGCAGAAGTAGCAGTTGTGCCAAATTCTACATTCGTATATGGTATTAAGAGGAGGTATTAGTGGTGGGCTGATTCTCTGGGAGAATGGAACGTAATGACCTTCGGATGACAATCCACTCCCATGGCGGCGACATCAACCACAGCCACGGTCACGCCGCTGTTAATCCACCTACTGCGCGGCGCCACCGACCACGCGTCTGTAGCCGCCACCCACGCAAAGCTGCTCAAGGTCGGCACCGCCTCCGCTGTCTCATCTTGCAACCACATCATCGCTGCTTACTGCCGATGCGGCGTCACTGCCCGCGCTCACGACCTGTTCGATGGAATGCCCGAGCGGGACGTCATCTCCTGGACAGCCCTCATGTCCGGGTACTCTAGCACCGGCCGACCTCGCCTTGCTGTTTCCCTCCTCCGTGACATGTCTCACAGCGGTGTGCCACCGAATGCCTTCACCTTCTCGACTGCCGTTAGCGCGTGCGCACGCCTTGCTGATGCTGGACTTGGGCGGAAAGTGCATGCCCGTGCTGAGGTCGAGGGCTATGCGTCTGATGCTGTTGTTGCCACCGCGCTCATTGACATGTATGGCAAGGCCGGAGATGTGGAGACTGCACGTGCAGTGTTTGATGGTATGGCTGCTCCGGCGAGGAATGCAGTTTCATGGGGCTCGATGCTGTCTGTATACGCGCAGAATGCGCTTGGGCGTGAGGCCATCCAACTTTTTGCCGAGTTCAGAACGAAAAGCAATTTCATGGCGCCCAACCACTTCATGCTGTCAAGTGTTGTGAATGCGTGTGCAGGTGTTGGGCGGCTTGGAGTTGGCAAGTCTGTGCATGGGACAGTCCTTCGGTTTGGGCATGGATGCAATGGCGTGATTGTTGTAGGCTTGGTTGACATGTACTCCAAGTGTGGATTCTACGAGTACTCAAGAAAGGTATTTGACAGGATTGAGCATCCATCGGTCATCTGCTATACCTCCATCATCGTGGCAGCAGCAAAGTACGGTCTTGGGAGGTGCGCACTCACTTTTTTCAATGAGATGATCGATCGAGATGTGCTACCGAACAGTGTTACACTGCTTGGCGTCATGCATGCTTGCAGCCATTCAGGTCTTGTTGATACTGGCCTCCATCTCCTCCACTCCATGCAGAGCAAATATGGCATCCATCCATGCGCCAGCCACTACACATGTGCGGTTGACATGCTCGGCCGAGCAGGACGGCTTGAGGAGGCATTTGAGCTGGCCAACGAAGCGCAGGTTGAAGGCCGTGATGCCCTCATGCTGTGGAGCTCATTGCTGTCAGCTTGCCGGACACATAGGCGCTTAGATCTAGCCACCAGGGCTGCCCACAGAGTGTCAGAGTTCAACCAAGATGTAGCAGGTGCACTGGTAGTGATGTCAAATGCATACACTTCAGCCGGCCAGACTGACAATGCTGCTGCTGTATGGTCGAACATGAGACGACGAGGCATACAGAAAGACCCTGGGTGCAGCTGGATTGAGATAAAAGACATACCGTACGTGTTCTACGCCGGATTGGTATCACCCGCCGGTGCAAGGGCAGGTGAAGTGATGATGTTGCTTGATGAGTTAGAGGGTAAGATGCGGGAGAAGGGTTACAAGGGTGGACTAGGTAGTACCAGAGTCTTTGATGCTCATGAAGAGGATGGAGAGGACGGGAAAGGCGAGATGGTTGGAGTGCACAGCGAGTTATTGGCTTTGGGGTTTGGTTTGCTGGTTACCCCCAAGGGGATGACCATCAGGGTGATGAAGAACCTGAGGATGTGCTGCGACTGCCATGACGCGTTCAAGCTCATAAGTGACATTATGGAGCGTGAGTTTGTTGTGAGGGATCTGAATAGATTCCATCACTTCAAGATGGGGTCATGTTCTTGCAATGACTACTGGTGATTCAAGGCTGAAAGCAAAGTGATTGTCAACTTTGTGAATTGTGATACAGAGGGAAAACAACAAATCTTTGAGTATTCCACAAGAAAGTCAAAGGACAATGTCAAAATGTTTGAGTGCACAACGAATCTTGACATTCTTCCAAAGGGAGTCAGCGGCAAGATTTTGTTGACCATAGTCTCCATGGGCATGGACTTATCACATTTGCACAATATGAGCCCGACTTATTCCAACAAATCATTTGAATTCTTTTTAGAAGATATGCAACTCATCTTACAAAACCCAAAAGGTTAAAGTGGTGAGGAACTGGGATTGTCTCTGGCTTTTGGCACTTCATAATTCATACCCTGGTACAGTGTCCAGCATGAGTATCTTATTGTTCTTTAAGAGTATTTCAGTTGAGTTACAAATCTTATGATAGGTCGGGACAATCTCTTTAAATTATTCATGTAATCATGCAGGAACTTACATGCCTTTTTCTAGGTATGTAGTTTGCTATCCCTGGTGCTAAGTAGCTTTTTGGTCATGCTCTGTTGAATCATAGCTATGGCTTGATGCCTTGGTTTGATCTTTATGCCCGTATTGAATGCCCCGTGATTGTGAATATCTGCATTTTTTTTAAGGTTTAGACTGGGGTGTGTATTTACTGTTTATTTGTGACGACGGCATAGATGTTTTTAAGCTTGCTTTACTGCTAAGTATGTTATGTTGATATAATCTTGAGGTGCTAAATATACCGTATATCATTTGAGCATGAAGATTCATTCAAATGAACAAGGAGTCTGAGCCCTGTGCCTTGTGAATGATGTCATATTGTCACATTGTTCATCAGCGAACTCGAGGCACATAGCACCGCATGTTTTATGTAGCTTGTGCTGATTAGTCCAACTAATCCTGATGTCTCATTTTGTGATTAGTTGTTTCGATGGGAATACTGAATTTTTTCCTTGAGCTTAGTTACACAATTTGCATGAACATAATCTCAATCAAATATTAGTTTTTGTTGTCGGTCTGAAAGAATGACCTCATGTGGTTGCTGGCAGGGGTAAGAAGCTGATCACCAAAATGTCTGAGAAAGTGGCTGCTAGAATACTTTTATTTGGAGTTGTGAAGAGTACTGGCCATGTTACAAGCTCATCAGCTAACTCAAAGGCTGGCGAGAGGTTTTCAGCCTATTGCCTGGAGAGATTGTTGTCGCTTCTCTTGATGGATTCGGTACGTGATCCCCTTTTATGTCATACTTCAGGCCTACACTAAAAATAATTAATTACTGCTGCCTCTCATCATACAAGGCTGTCATGTTAGTCGAGCTATCGGTTACTGCAGTCATACGCATAATGAACTCGCTGCCATAGTGCTACACTGCTAGCGAGTAGTGAGGTATGCCTCCCAAGAATATGACCATAAAAGAGGGGCGGGGGGCTAAAAACACTTAACTATAGATAGAAATAGTACTTAAAATGTCTGTTCCCATGTGAGACTTCTCTTTTTATTCTTTTAAATATGCACATCAACAGCTGCAGATATTGTTGCATGAAATAAATCTTGTTTGACTGGTTAAGCGATACTTCTTTTGTCAATAAATCAGTTTGATTTTTTTAATTATTTTTGTTGCCAAAAGTTGCTGAAAACGCAGACAAATTTAGATGAAACCAAGATTATTCTAATACTAGTGCTATATAAACCAATATGTTCCCTTGCAGCCTAGGCTTTCCATATTGTTTTGGTGATTGTTCATGAAAGATGTTGTGTGCATTGCTGAAATTCAACAACATTATTTTGTGGTGTGTGGGAGCTTAACTCTGCCAGTTGACTCCTTTCTTGCATAGGTTCTTCTGTTCTTGGGCCATCACTCCGTTTCATTGCGGCCTATGTTGAACACAATGTTGGTGCCACTTGGACATTGTACTATGTATGCGCCAAAGAGCTATAACTTGTTGCAATGGAGCCAGCCACGATGCAGAAGCTTCCAAGAAAAGACACGTGCCAGAATTAACAAAGGTCAACTAGATAATATGGATGTATGCACAGATTGCTTTTTGTGTAGTGCAGAACAGAACTGCAGATAGGTCATTGGTTGCTTAGTTGTTTAACAAAGGAGATAGATGGATGAGGCTCTTCACTTATGGGACTACTGTATGGTACAGAGGTGAAGAGCCTATGAAAAGTGTGAACACAATATAGTACTGCTGTAGCGTCATATGTTTATCCATTACAAATGTACTGGCCGGTGCCTGCTGCTTTAACATGATTAAATTAATTAATCCTCTCCTTTCTGTGCTCATTAATTCCTGAATATAAGAGTAGTGGTGGTAGTTGTTGAGGAGTAAATAATTAAGCTCAGCTGGGATCTCGTTTGTGCATGTCTAGTCAGTAGTCAACTATCAGTCTTAAGGTGCTCAGATAGTTGTATTCATTCATTCTAATCCATCTGCTGGTTTGTGGAGTTTGGTTTGATCTGGCATATCACCAGCCATGAGTAACTGCTTCGCGAAGCCAACCTCTAGGAGCGAGGGCGAGATCCTCCACTCGGCCAACATCAGGAGCTTCACCTTCAAGGAGCTCAGGACAGCCACTAGGAATTTCCGGCGGGACAGCATCCTCGGTGAGGGCGGCTTTGGAGTGGTGTACAAAGGGTGGGTCGAGGAGAGCACCTTCGCCCCGGCCAGCAGCGACACTGGCATGCCCGTTGCCGTTAAGAGGCTCAGCCAGAAAGGCATCCAGGGCCACAGGGAATGGCTGGTCAGTACTCACCACCAATCATCCCAATTCATTTCATCTCTTCAATTCTGCATGTATGTACATCCACAATCAACATGTCAATGAAATTTCTGGATACATTATTACCGAATGATATGTTCTTAATTTCTGGATCTGTTTCTGAATCCCATGCAGGCTGAAGTGAATTACCTTGGCAGATTGTCGCATCCCAATCTGGTGAAGCTCCTAGGCTACTGCCTCGAAGACGTGCAGCACCTACTTGTCTACGAGTTCATGCCACAGGGAAGCTTGGAGAACCATCTTTTCGGGAGTAAATGCAATTTCTAACTCTCTTCTAGCCTTCCGTTGATCGGTCAACATGGCCCAGCTTAGTTACTACTGGGTGAAATAGTGGTTAGTGGGATAATAACAACTTTGATTGAATGGTGACGTAGGGAGCTTAAATTTCCACTCACTGTCATGGAATGTGAGGATGAATGTTGCTCTTGGAGCAGCTAAGGGGCTTGCGTTCCTCCACAGCGACAAGGCCAACGTCATCTACCGCGATTTCAAGACGTCAAATGTTCTCCTTGATTCGGTATGTTTCTGTTTTTGCCTTCTAATTTGATTGAGAAAACAATTTGTTCAGTACCTTGTTGATGCTAGTTGTGTTGACTGGTGGATTGCAGAGCTACAGCGCAAAGTTGTCTGATTTTGGGTTGGCGAGGGATGGGCCAAACGATGATGAGAGCCATGTCTCTACAAGGGTCATGGGCACAGATGGATATGCAGCCCCTGAATATCTGGATACAGGTACTTTACATCAAATGAACAGATAGCTTAATTTGTTCTTCAAAGTCATGACCGGATTAGCGTAAATTTATATTCATAATATGCTTTGGCGTCGTTGAAATGGTTCTAACCTTCAATTTATTGAGTATATTTAGCATTGGGGAGATACTAGAAATGCCCTGAACTTTCAGTATGATAATTTTGATGTCGTCATGAAGCACTGTGAGAAGCAGCAAAGAACACTATTAAAATCCTTGGGTTGGGCGCTGAGGTCTTGAGGAGGTCATATTAGTTAGTTGCAGCACAACTGCTCCAATTTGTCATGGTTACAGGCCTAACTGGACCCCTTCACCGCATGCACTAAACCAGATTGATTAAGTATCACCACCACTTTAATTGTAAGGGAGTAGCAGGGGATCGATCCATAAAAGAATCCTGCATAATCTTGCAGCTAGATAAGCATCCATGTACTTTGTACCAACCGGTCAACGGCGGCCAGTACATGTTCTTTTAGTTTAGTTGTTTGTTCCTAGCCTCCTAGGTAGGGATGAGCTGTGTAGTGTAATCCCCATATAATATTGCTAATGCGTATGCTAATCCATGTTGGGTTATATCCAAGCTGGATCATTTGTCTGTTCCTTTGCAGCATCTGAAAAAACAAATATGATTTTGACGCCTATGGAATCTGCACCCTTGGAAGGAGGAGTATCTAGTTGGGTCTTTCTGAATCTTTGTTTTAACAGGCCATCTGACGACGAAGTGCGATGTGTACAGTTTTGGTGTGGTGCTCCTGGAGATCCTATCCGGCCGGCGAGCCCTGAGCAGGAGCCGTCCGTCCAGCGAGCGCAACCTGGTGGAGTGGGCGCGGCCGTACCTGAAGAGCAAGCGACGCATCTCCCACATCCTGGACGCGCGGCTGGACGGGCAGTACTCCCTTGGCGGCGCGCAGAAGGCTGCTGCACTCGCGCTCCGGTGCATCTCCATCCACCCGAGAGTCCGGCCGGGCATGGAGCAGGTGGTGGTGGCGCTGGAGCAGCTCGAGGACGACAAGGAGACTGTGACGAGTGGTCAGGGGAAGGCAAATGGCGGCGGCACATGCGGCTTCTTCAGGATGTGTAGTGGTGGCCGGCAGCAGCAGCAGCAACCGTAGCCCGCGGTAAGGCGGCTGCACGGGTGAGCACTGATAAAGGATTCATTGTAACGAGAGATGATTTATTAGTGCTTCTTGCTTTTGCAAATTCAGGGCTTTCATTTTTCTTTTCTTTTTTGCTTCTTTGGGCACGGTGATGACTGGTTGAGTTTCTGTTTTGAGGCAACTCCACTGTGTCGCTGGTTTCCCGGTAGAAATGAGCTCAAAAATAGCATGAGAAAATGTCTTTACTTCCATGGATGGATTGATCAATGATGCATGGTAATCAGACCTGATGTTAAATGGTAATCAGTTATGAACTGAACCACTACCGAACTGAACTGTACTATATTTCTAACTGTTTGGTTATCTTGTACATGTTTCCTCCAAGAAATGCTGAAATTCTACCAGCTAGAAACATTTCTCTCATAATAATTTTTCCGTTTCAAAATTGATAGTTATTTACATCCCACAGGAAAATCAAAGGATAATATTGGAGTTGCATAACAAATCTTGACATAATTCAGAAGTAAATCAGCAGCAAGATTTTTTTTTTCCACAGACATGGACGTTCGCATTTGCTGCACACTATGGATTTGGCATAGTCCAACAATCATGTTAATTCTTTTTAGAAGATACTCAACTCATCTTGAAAAAAGGTTAACGTGGTGGAGTTTAAGGAACTAGGATTGTCGTCTATGGCTTTTGGCACTTCATAATTCAAAGATAGATTAGTATATCGTTATTCTTTAAGGGTATTTCATACTTTCAGTTGAGTTAGAAAATCTTATGATCATTAGGGACAATCTCTTTAATCCTTCCTGTAACCATGATGGCACTTACATGCCTTTTACTAGTTCTGTTGTTTGCCATCCCTGGTGCTATACTGCTATGTAACTTGTGTTCTTGCTCTGTTAAATTGTAGCTATGGCTTGATGCCTTGGTTCGATCCTTATGTCATATAGGTAGAATCCCAAGCATTCGTATCAAAATGGCCCGTGATTGTGGATATTTGCATTTTGACTGGATTTTCACCATGGAATGTATTTATTTCTAACGATGACCTTTCTTTTTAAGCTTGTTTTACTGCTATGTACATTATGTTGATATAATCGCGAGCTGGTAAATACTCCCTCCGTTCCTAAATATAAGTCTTTTTAGACATTTCAAATAGATTACAACATACGGATGTATGTAGACATATTTTAGAGTGTAGATTCACTCATTTTGCTCCGTATGTAGTCACTTGTTGGAATCTCTAGAAAGACTTATATTTGGGAACGGAGGGAGTACATCATATATCATTTGAGCATAAAGATTCATGTGAATGAACATGGAGTCTAAACAGTGTGCCTTGCAGGTACTGTCACACTGTTCATCAGCGATCTCGAGGTACCTAGCACCACATGTTCTATGCAGCTTGTGCTTATTGGTCCAACAAATTCAGATGTCTCATTTTCTGAGTTTTCTTAATGAGAATATTGAATTTTGTTTTCCTTGAGCTAATTTACACAATTTTTATGTACATAATCTTGATCGAAACATTAGTTTTGTTGTTGATGGCAGGCTTAGAAAAGTGTACTGTTATTTGGACTTGTGAAGAGTGCAGTGACTACTTTACAAGGTCATCAGCTAACTCAAAAGGCTGGCGAGAGGGTTTCAGCTCATTGCCTGGAGAGATTGTTCTTGCTTCTTTTGATGGATTTGGTATGTGGTCCACTTTTTATGTCATACTTGAGGCCTATACACTAAAAATAGTTAGTTACTGCTGCGCTTCTGCTTGTATAAGGTAGTCATGTTAGGCCAGCTATCAGCTACTGCAGTCATCGTAGTTAGTATGTAGTACAGGTGGCTGATGGGCGCTCGCCACCGTGTGATGCCATCATACTCCAAAGAGTGAAAATGGTTATAGTTTAATTCGCATGCTGGTTGACCCTACCCCAATATGGCAGAGTCAACCAAAATATTTAGTCCTGGGAGCACATTGTGTTATGCACTTGCTGTTGTTGTTGTCAAATAGTCTCATACCAAATCATGCATCTCATGATCTGCTCTGCTGTGTCTCGCCGTCAGGTGTGTTGAAGCTCTGTGTGCCTGAACACCATTCTTAAACCCTGTAACAGGGGAACTACTTACTTTTTTGTGGTATTCGATTTTACGTCATCCGGCTTGTGTATCTTGTACTGGTTTCAACAAGAAAGATACATTTGGGACGCCATGGAATTGCCGGGAACGAGAAGGATGCATTGCTTGCCAGGTTCTGCACCATCAAGGCCGCCGCTGCTGACCTCCGAGCGAAGCATGGCAAGAGCAAGTAAGAGTCTGAAGTTAGCCCCAGCTGACGTGCTCCAGCTTCGTGTGCTAGAAACCAAGAGCAGATTGCCACCATGATGAATTTGATGATGTCCTTGTACCGATGTGTTTCCGAGTGGAATCTTGTTGATGGAAGGTCGAAGCATAGGGAAAATGGTGGTAGAGCGTGACAGAACATCTAAAAAATCAGGGTGGTTATTATTTTTCTTATTGATAACATGCATCAACATAAAAGTAAAACGTTAGTTTGTTCATGACCATCTAAGTTTATTCTTCTTGTACTGATGTGTTTCTGAGTCGCTGTTGTTGAGTTATGGAGTCTAGTTGGTTGTGCTTTTATATTAAAAGGACTTGTACCTCTAACCAAGAAATATTCAATCAACATGTATGTAAATATAAATTGTTTATTCTAAGGGACTTTTTAAGTTTTTAAAAGAACTTTGTATGTTCGGAAAGAATCATCGGAAATTTTTCCTCCGAGGCTTGTATGATTTTCAGGATTAGAATCTCTGGGATTTTTCGGCATGGTTCAGTTTATACACTTCAGATGGGGAAATTGGGCTTAGCTACTGTTAAGTTGCTTAAATTTTCACCTTTTCCGTTTCCAATTTAGTTTCTTGTATTGATTTTAGTCTCCTCTACCGTGATTAGAACCTCATGTTGTAAAAGCATTTGTAGTGACCAGGTAACCAACAGCTGCATGCGGCAAGCGGCAACTTCTCCAACGCCCGCCGTCCACCGTCGGCCTGGGAGAAGGAGATTGGGGAAGAATAGAAGGCCAAAGAGGTAGAAAAAGAACTGGTGGCTGGACAATGGCACCTTGACACCGCCGTGAGCTCCCTGCCAAGCAAGCTTCCACTTCCTTTTCTGCCTATTAGACCTTCTATTCTTCTTTTCCTTTTTGCACTTCCACTTCCTCTCTACTTTGGAGGAGGAAGAAGAAGGTTGTGACACTCACCTTCGCTTCCTAGGATGATTACACACGTACACGCATGCCATGTAAAACGTACCAAAAACCGCTCCAAGTAAATTTAATTTTGCGTACATGTTCAGGCAAGCCAATCAAGTGTGCTTTGTAGAGACATTTCATGTCCAACCGAGAGACAGATAGTTTTACTTCTTTCACAAGAGTCAGCAAAGGTAAATGAATAAAAAGAAAGTCATGATTCTGTTCGAGCTTTTATGCTACTACACACAAAATAACCTCTCGTTCCAAGCTTAAAAAGGCATAGGTGATGAAATGATAATTTGACGATACACATATGAGGAAAATGATATACACGTACTCACTCTGAAGGGGCATCTAAGACAGTGATCGCCTTACCGAAGCGCTCCGAGGTGAGCCATGCCGATTCATGGACCTCCGGTAAAAATCTTCCTCTGACGCCCATATTCAACAAGATAGCATAACAGCATATCTTGGTCAAGACCCGTGGCTGTATTCTCATGTGGTGGTGCTTGGGTCAATCCACATCTAGGCACAATCTGACTTGGTTGACAACGTCACCTTTCCCAGATTCGACGGGTCACATTGTGTTCCACGGTTGGGCAACGATCAGGCGGTGGCGCTTGCAAGAAAATTCCTCGTCTTCCTTTGTCCCATTATTCAGTTTAATATCCATGTTTTGGATTCGTTCTTTGACATCCTTTTTTTTCCTTCTGAATTTTCTTTTATGAAGAAGGGTGGTTGTTCATCCTTCGTTTTGTTGATACCGGTACTTGCAGAAACCAAACAAAAAAAATGAGTTTTGCCCATCTTTATCGGATCATGTGTTTAAGTTTTCATTACGGGTTGTCAATCAAACACCTTCTATGTTCCTCTCCTCGTGCATGTGCATCCTCAAGTCCTCAATCCTTCTCCTGCTGACCATCTTTATGGCGAGGTCGATGCGGTGAACATGCCATCTCCAACTTTCGGTGACAATTTGTGTGCTTGGGTGGCATTCCGCCCAAACAAACCAAAAATTTATGCCCATGTTGAACCGCTACAGTGAAAACCCCCTCCGGGAGCCTTTCTTTGCCCCTACAACATGCTATAGAAAACCATGCTCATATGTGGTTGGGGTAGCAAACGAGCACGGTTTTAGAGCATGCATGTTCATACGGGTGCGGGGTGCCAGCCATGTAAAATGACATGCAACAAAATTTGTGTACATGTTCTGTATGGCCCAAGACAGCCTAGCGCATACTAGAAGATACGTTCCATTTTCACTGAAGATACAAACCTAGAGATAGTTTTGCTATTTTGTAAAAGAAAGACTATGCTGGTCATGATTTATGGATATCTACTGGAAGTAGCCAGTTCAACATAAGAACATCCAACCATCCAAGCCAATAACACAACACACCGGCTATAGCTCGAAGAAATGTAGAAAACAAGCACGCACACAGAAGCGACACCACCCAACATTAACCTTAAAGATGAATGACAATATGGTTTGATGGTTCATAGATGAGGAAATGATACATGCTTACTCACTCTGAAGAGGCATCTAAGATGGTGATCGCCTTACCGAAGTGCTCAGAGGTGAGTCGTGCCCATTCACGAACCCCCGGCAGAAATCTTCCTTCGACGCCAATATTCTCCAGGCCAGGATTAGGGCATATCCAGGTCGCGATCCAGGGTTGTAATCTCATGTGCTCAAGAACACAAGCATTTTCCAGGAGACAATACGCAAGTGCCGTCTGAGCCGTGTAACACCGGAACCCGCTGATGTCGACACTCCTGAGATGATCATGGCGATGCATGTGGGGACCTTCCTCCTCCACGAAATCATCAGGCACCGAAACATTACAGTGTGAATACGTCATCTGCATTTGGATGTTAGCAACCACTCAGTCAGAAACAATCCAAGTACGGGTCTTAACTATACCAACAAAATGCCACTCACATCCAAGTGCAACGTCTCCAGTTGTGGTGTGAGATTTAGACAACAAGCAAGCTGAAGAACTCCATTGTCAGCCTTTGGTATGCTAGAGATGATAGTTAATCCGCAAGTCATGTGCCGCAAATGCATAAACATGCCATGTGGTCTTGGTGCCACCTTCTCCAACTGAAACATGATAGGGAAATACGATAATATTAGAACACAGTTTCAAGAACAATGAGGTAAGCAAACCAGAATAGATAAATAGACACCAGGTAACCTGTTCATATGCAAGTACATGAGCTTGCACACTTAGTGTATTCACTCCCAAAATGATTGGAACATCATTGAACACATGGCTCAGTCCTTTACTACCTTCAAACATTATTGTTGCCTTCTCTAATTTTGAGCAACCATGATGCACTATAGGGATCACTGGCCCTTGGTACTCAAAATGAGTTAGATCACCAGCATGAAACTCAACCATCTCAACATCCATTATATCAACTAGCAAATGCTTGAGCTTATCAAGTTGGCGTGGTATGCTCAAAGTTGTTACACCGGAGCACTTGATCATCTCTAGGTCCTCGAGTGCTAGCAAATTTGCTAAAAAGCCTGGGAAGTCTCCAAATATCTCAACATATTTTAGAACAAGTCTTCTGAGTACTATGAAGCCACGTATGCCCGAGTGTGGGTTTATAGCAACTTCAACAAGAAACAATGACTGCACAAATGAGCTACCTTGAGCATCTAAGACCTCAAGAGGAAAGTGATGAACTATGTCGAACGGGCAATCAATTATCTTCAGATTAAAATCTATTATCTTTGCCTTTGATGAAGCAGCAAAGCTAACCCATCTGTTAAGATGTTCAGAGTCCTCTTTGTGCAGGCCACACCTAATGCTGAACTTATTGATTCCTAGCCCACTATGATGTTGAATAACACAATTTACAGTCTCAATGAACTTTGCTTGTTTTATTTTGGTACTATCCCGATGAGTAAACTCATCATCAGTGTCAGAATCCATATCATTGCGGCTGTCAAAACATAGGTTACTATGGAATCTCCAGAGCATTCTTCAACCTTTTGAAACAATGCTGGCCCTCACAGCCTCTTTAAGTGGTAGCAGTGACATTATAACAGGTTGAATCTCCTACAACAAGAAATGATGAAAATGTTCAGGTGAGTTGAATTTTGACTAGAACTAATTGCCATTGGTAGACACAATGAGGTGAAAGTGCATATATTTGAAAGAGAAATTTGAGCAGATGCAAAAAATATTTTTTTTGTAGTTTCACCGAGCATTTAATAATATTTTAAAACAAGTTGATGCCCTACTCAGGAGGAAACAAATTATGCAAGACAACATAAACATTGGGCCTCACTCACAAAAAAATATGAAGCATATATGTATGGGAATATTTTAGTAAATACTTAATTTTGGTTGCTTTCAGTATAAGGAAAAATGAAATACAAAACAAATGGAATGGAGGTTACGGTAGGAAGGTCCTCCATCCGCAATGGCGGCGGCAAGTTGGGCATATCAGTGACGCGGTGGTAATGGTCAGATCTACGCAGCTTGCCCGTCGCTGCCTCTTCCATGGGTTGCTGCAAGGAAGGACAAATCAGAGGTCAATGGAGAAAGGGATTCCAAATCGATCGATCTAGAGGAAACACCTACGGAGGAGGGATATGGTGGAGGATGATATCGCCGCTTACCCGCAGATCTAGAGGGGGAGGAGGAGGTACTACTTCCTCTTCTCCTGTTCTGGCCATCGATACCCTCCGCATTGACGAAAGGCCGGGGTAGTTTAGTCCATTTTCCATTGGGTGGGGGTGGGGGGTTACATTTGGGCACAAACCTTTGTGGGCACATTGCTGGCACATTGATGATTTGCCCTTTTTATTTGATTTCAGCCAATTTCAAGTTTACACCACTGGCGTAGCTCTCTGTAGGGCAAGGTAGGGTGGCCACCCTACCTTGATTCATGTGATGTTTCTGCACATATACAGGTATACGCATGCATAGGTATCGCCGACCGGCCGATGGGAAAATCGCTTGAAAAAGGAAAGGTGAAAAAATCACTCAAAAAAGGGAAAGTGAAAAAGCCTGATGATGTCCTTGATGTTGGGCCATGAGCAGCCGCCTTATTGGGCTGCAGGCTGCAACGGCTAGCGTCTAGCCGGCTGACAAACGAATCAAACAAAACACACACCATGTGCACATGCTGACAGGGGATCTCCTATACCGCGTGCTGAGCACTGGGAGGAGACATAGCGCGCACTCCTAGCTCCCCAACCGCGCGTTTTTGGGTCAGCCCATGTGTGCGGCTGTCAGTTTCTTATTTTTTTCTCTTTTCTTTTTCCCTTTTCTTTTTTCTAGTATGGTTTTATTTTTGTCTATGTTAATTAAATAAATTGGGATTTCAAAACATTCCAAATTTTTCAAAAATTTTGCATTTTGGAAATATTCAAGAAACCATAAAATATTCGCAGATTCAAAAACTGTTTGCATATTCAAAAAATGTTCATAATTTTCAAAATATTCATGTCTTCAAAAAATGTGATGAAATTGCACAATTGTTCGTAAATTTAAAATGTTTTCATGATTTTTCAAAAATGTTCAGAAAATTCAAAAAATGTTCATGAATTACAAAAATCTTCATTGATATGGAAAATGTTCGCTGATTCAAATAAAATTCATGTATTCAAAAACTGTTCATGAATTGGAAAGATGTTTGTCAAAAAAAAGTGAATTACAAAATTTGTTCCCCCATTTCTGAAAAAATTTCGTCGATTCAAATTTTTTTTTGCAGATCCAAAAAATGTTCAGAGGCTTAAAACACATGTTCACAATTTCTAAAAATGTTTGCAAATTTGTGATTTCTAAAAATATGTTCGTCAATTGAAAAAATGTATATGATTTTTAAAAATATTCGCAAATTTGTGGAAAACATTAACGAATGTTCACAAATTTAAAAGATGTTCATCCTTTGAGAAAACGTGTTCACAAATTTAAAAGATGATCACAAAACGAATAATAATAGAGAATAAGAAATAAGAAAGATAGGAAAAATAAGAAAATAAAGAACAATGAAAATAGAAAAAATAGCATAAAAGAAAAAGAAAAGAAAGGTCGGGAAAAATGAAACAACCGTTGGGGTACAGGCCATCTAGAACCTTCCCAAAACCGGTGGGGAAGAAGTCCGAAATGGGCCGGCCCAAAAAGAATCATAGGCTGTCGGGGTACGGGGGCTAGGTCGCTCGTTCGCGCTGGAGACACCCACTGACAGGTGCACGCGACTCACTTGTCTCAAAAAAAAAAGGTGCACGCGACTCACGAACCATAGCGGCTAGCGAAGTAGGCTACGATGGCCGAGGCGACAGCCAGGATGGAGAGGCAAGCCAAGCGATGGTGGTCGGCACCCACATGCCACAACGGTTCGGTACCTGGTTAGCAGTCGACGGCGAGCAAGCCTCATGGAATCCATTTTGTACTCAGGTTCTGGCAACTAAGAGCATCTCTAGCCGCGTCCTCAACAAGTCTCACAGGTCACTTTTTCGATACCGGCGTCAAGAAAACGCCTTAGTCGCGTTCTCAGAACGCCGAAAAACGCCGGTTCGACCTTTTTTTCCGCCCGGCGGTCACAGGCCGAACCCGGCGCACTGGGGCAGTTGAGGGCTCCGGCGCAAGGGAAAAGCGTGGCTGGCCCACGTCGTCAGGGGAAAAATCAAGGTTTTCTTCCCCGACTCGCCTCCCACCCCCCGCGCCCTCGGCCGCTAGTAGCTATATCCCGCCGCCGCCCGCCGCCTTTCACCACTAGATAGCCATTCCATGCCGGAAAAATAGCAGAGCTTCGCCACGGCAGCTCCTCCAACAGCAGCTGGGCGTTTCCGGTCGCCGTTTCCGGCCGCGGAGGGTCAGTTTAGCGGCGGGTACACGCCCATCGGGCGCAAGGTGTTCGGCGATTTGCCTGCCTCGGCGATGGACCCGGATGACGAGGAAGCGCTCGCCGCGCTGCTGGAGAAGGAAGCCGAGGCCGACGTCCAGGAAGAAGAGCATCTCATGGTGCTCGTCGCCCTCGCCCAGCTACTGGCGAGCAATGAAAAGCCGCGGCGAGGTGGCTCGGCGCCGGCGCGGGTGAAAGCAAAGAACCGGCATCGTCTCGAAGGCTACTGCATGCTCTACTCCGACTACTTCGTCGGTACTCCACTTCACAGCGAGAAAACATTTCGGCGCCGTTATCGGATGAGCCGAAAACTCTTCCTCAGGATTGTGAATTCCATCCGGGAGTTCGACAACTACTTCAAGTGCAAGATGGATTGCACCGGCGCCCTTGGATTCACCTCCATCCAGAAGTGCACGACAGCGATGAGGATGCTTGCATACGGAGCTCCCGGTGATTCACTCGACGACTATGGGTGCAAGGCTGAGTCCACCAGCATAGAGTGTTTCTACAAGTTCTGTCGGGCAGTGGTGGCCGTGTTTGGACCGCAATACTTGAGAACACCCAATGCGGAAGGCACTGCTCGGATCCTAGCACAAAATGCAGCAAGAGGATTTCCTGGGATGCTTGGAAGCATCGACTGCATGCGTTGGAAATGGAAGAATTGCCCATTTGCTTGGCAGGGGATGTACAAAGGCGCCAAAGGCGGTTTGCAGTGTGGTACTTGAGGCGGTGGCCACACAGGACCTCTGGATTTGGCACTCCTTCTTTGGTATGCCAGGAACTCACAATGACATCAACGTGCTGCAGTGCTCTCCTGTCTTTGCCAAGCTTGTTGAAGGTCATTCTCCTCCCGTGAACTTCGAGATCAATGGGCGGCACTACAACAAGGGGTACTCTCTAGCTGATGGCATCTATCCGAGATGGTCGACATTTGTGAAGACGATCTCAAACCCTATGCCAGGAGGCAAGAACGCCTGGTTTGCGAAGGTTCAGGAGGCTTGCAGGAAGGATGTCGAGCGGGCATTTGGTGTGCTCCAATCTCGATTTGCTGTTGTCCGGCATCCCGCTCAGACCTGGTCGAAAGATCAAATGTGGAAGATTATGACTTGCTGTGTCATCTTGCACAACATGATCATCGAGAGCGAGCAAGAAGACCCAGTGTTTGACACTGAACCATACTACAGGCAGGGTCCTCTAGCCGAAGTTGATCACCAGCTACCGGCAACCTAGACTGCCTATCTCAGTATGCGTCAGGAGATCCGTGACCCACAGGTGCATCATCAACTGCTGCAAGATCTGATAGAGCATCTATGGAGGCTCAAGGGTGACGCCGGGCGCGACGTGTGATGAAATATGGGTTTTTATTTATTGAACTATATAATTTGTATTGAGCTATTTATTGTTGTACTATTTTGTTGAAGTATTTGATATTTCTGTGATGAAATATATGATAAAAAAATTTATGTACATAATTGAATGCCGAACAACGGCGAACCACGCTGAATATGGGCCTATTGTCGCTCATATGGGCCCTTTATTCGCCGAAATTGGGCTGAAAAGTGGGCCAATATCGACGCTTGAGGGAGGGCGAGCTGGGGGCGACGACTAGGCACGAAACCGCCCCCAGTTGAGGATCGCCGGCTCGCCCCCAGGGGCGATTTTTATGCGTAGGGAAAGATGGACAGAAGGGGGGCAGGGCTAGCAAACGGTAAATGTGAGCGTTATAATATTTAGTGAATTTTAGTGACATTTTTAGAGACTTTTGGCTTTGCAGTCATGCCGAAAATGTTAAATATCCTTCATATGATAAATTATCCATATCTTCTATTTTAGGCAGTTTCTATTCAAATTATGTTTGTAGTTCAATTTAATTTCACCAGTGCTAGGTGCGCGTTGACTGACTGAGGTTTTGGTTGCCTGCCCCGCAGTCCGGTGCAACGTTCCGCAGATGTGTGATCCGGCAACCATTTTCTTCGCCCCCTCGCGTATCTTCCACCTCGCGTCGTTGAACACCAATGCGCAGAAGAAACCGCCTAACGACCGAGCCACCACAAGGGCGAGCAAGACACCGGCATCGATGGTCGCCGGCTTACCGCCGCTCTCCATCCTCGCTCTCGGAGCAGCCACGGTTCCAAAAAAAGAAACCGAGTTTGCGGATGCAGCAAAACGCAACCACGGTTCCAGCTCGGTGGTGACTACCGCAGCTCGCCACGGCCATGGTCCCAAACGCCATGGTGACCGCAGCAGCTCGGTGCAGTGACCATCGCAGCTCGCCGATTGCAGCATATCAGTTCCGTGCGCCATAGCTTTTTATGTTTGCCGGTTGTAGCATTTTGGTTTGCAGGTTGCATCTTCCTTGGTCGCCGGTTGTAGCCCTCTGCTATCGCCAGATGGTTATTCCCATGATTCAAGAGGAGGAAGTAGCATGAAAATATGTCCCTGTCCAACCTCTAGTCAGGCATGAGGAGGTCTCGTTTTTATCAACGAAAATGCGCAGATTGCATGACTGGTACCTGAGAGAAATAAAGAACGGGTGAGAGAGCCTCATGGTGAAAGTCAAGGCAGAGCATTACTTTCACGAAAAAGATTTGTAGGTTGAGTTTCAAGAAATGTTTCAGTTATTCAATCAATACACACTCGACAAATCTCTCGTTAGTTGCTATTGTCTGTATGTAATTTCTTTCTATAATTTAAGTCTTTAGCTGTGTTCGTTCATTGCCTGTAATTATCCCCACTATATTCTTTTCTGTGGTATTATGCAGAATGAAGATTTATGAAATATAAAGAGATAGAGTCTATGACATTGGGTTCATTGATCCAAATATGTTAATGAAGGTGTGTGGAAAATCAGCGCAAAAGACAGCAGGGAGTAGCTTGCTAGAGTTTTTGAAGCAACTAAATACCCAACCAGAAATACTACTTCCTTGCAACTTCGGGTGAGTGTTACTGTCTTGTACTACAAATTCTATTTTGCTCACTAGATGTTAATAAGTGTAGTGGATGAGTTATACACATGCTCGCTTATACGAACATGTGCGCATGCAGTTTCCACTGGATCCTGCTAATCATTGAAGTTGACGAGGGAAAAATTCAAGTACTGGACTCACTACTTAAAGAAACTAAAGAATACCACAACGTGAAGTTGATGCTCGACATGCAATTTCAATCACTATCGCACTATGTCGGCCTCTTTAGTTCATTTTCTGATATAAACTAATTAATAACTCATTTTTTTTGTCGAGCATGGTTTGGCAAAAGTTCATCAAAGAGGTTATCGACCCATGGAAACCAGAGCTGAAATGGTGGCGACCCAGGGTAATTAAGTAGTACTAGCTACGTCCGAGCATCTCTTTAATTCTTGTTTTAATACCATTATTATGCTTTATTAATTATTGTCTGATTGAATTTTATTCTCGTAAAGTGCATGAGGCAGGCATTGGGGAATAATTTATGTGCATATTACGTTTGCGAGAGCATTCGCTTTATGACAGAAAGGAGCAAAAATGCAAGATATCTTTTGGTACGTAAACACAATTCACAATTATTTTTATCATGATGTAATATATATACACACAACTAATATATCATATTGATCTCCTTTAATAAAGATGCAATAGATGCGGGATCAACTCCTACCAATGGACCGCATACGAGCACTTCAAGAGAAAATGACGGGATTTTTGCTTGACCAGGTCATATATCCGAAGGAGAATACCATTTTACCTAATGCCTGCATGTAGGGTTAGTTTGGATGGTGTCCACGTTCAATCATGTCTGGCCTGGAGCCTGCCTGAAGTGTGCCTGGGTGGTGTTTGGTTGTTGTCCTGGAAAATTGAGTGCTAGCCTGGGCTGTTGATGGGACAACTTGATCAGCCTGGAGTATAAACCAGGCATCCTATTTAGCCTGGACCAGGCACTGGACGAGGGACGCGTGGATGTGCCTGCTGCCGTGCCTGGTAATATTATACTATTTCTTTTGCGTACAAGTGATGGGATGGGCTTCTTTTATGTACTAATCATACTGCAAAGTAGCAGCACTTCCTGGATGCAGGCCAAACGCATCCGTGTGAGGCTAGCCTGGCCAGGCGAATTTTTCCAACAATCCAGGCTGGATTCAGGCAGGGGTCCTCTCCAGGCATAGTGTCCAGGCTTTGAACCAAACTGCCCCGCAATGATCTGCAAATTGTAGAAGAAATTGTATATACCAAATTGTGTGTGTGTGTGCCTGCTTGTATGAGCAATTCTATTCTATATGATTGGCTATACGAGAAATTCTATTTATATATGCATAACGTGTACAGTATGTAGTATGTAGTAGCGTATAATATGTTTGAAATGAAAAGCAAAAAATTAAAAGAAAAAATAAGCCATAACCCCCTAAACCTTTTAGTCTCTATTGGTGCCACCAATCAGGACTAAAGAATCCCCAGTCCCCAGCGCACGCTCGTACCACGTGGTGGGCCTTTAGTCCCAACTTATTAGGTCCGGTCCGGTTGGTGAACCGGGACTACTAAAGGCCCTTACGAATCAGGATTAATGGCCAATCCTGCACTAATGATATTTGAATTCGGATCACAACATAAGAATCCTAAGTTATTGCCAGGAAAGCAAAACCTTGAATGAGGGTGGCAGATTGACCAGATGAGTCCTCCATAGTGGTAGCCACTCCACTCGTACCACAGAGCTTTCGCTGGTGTCATGTACTTCTTGGCCCCGCTACGCCTGTCCAACGAGAAGCTCTTCTTGCCGGCCGATTGATGCCAGTGTCAGAATTAGACGAGATCTCGTGATAAACACATGCAATTTTGAATTATAACTACATCAATTACCATGATACACACATGCATTTTCGAATTATAACAACAACAATTACCATTGAGACCATTCATCTTGATTGATATACCATTTGGACATAATATCCGGAAAACGCCACACTATTTAGTTGTAATCCCTCCTTCTCAAAATACAAGGTGTATTAATTAATCCAAAATTCAAACATTTCAATGTTTGACCAGGTTTACAGGAACACATACAACACGAAATAAATGAAATACAAAAATATATTCCGTGATGAATCTAATGATAATGATCTCTTATCTTATAATCCCTCCGTCCGGATATATTTGTCATCAAAATGGATAGATGGAGATGTATCTAGACGTATTTTAGTTCTAGATACATCCCTTTTTATTTATTTCGATGACAAATATTTTCAGACGGAGGAAGTATGTTGATAGTTCTTTCTATAAACTCAATCAGACATAGAGAAGTTTGAATTTTCAAAAACTAATAGACCTTATATTTTGAAATGGCAAGAGTATTTGGTAGGGGCAGAACCGTAGACTCAAGCACACACAGAAGCACCTCCATTACTGACCCATGACCAACTAAGCTGAGCTGGCTATATAATATTATTCTTTGGGAGCAATATTAGAGGTGTAATCATAAGCAAAGAGAACATAAAAGTAGATTCTTCTGAAAATATAATTGTGTCATTGCCGTCGTCTAGTAGAAGTGTCAATCTCGCATCTTCATGTTAGCTCTTATTATCGAGTCGAGTATAAGATATATTCTTGGCCTTCGTTTCGGCCTCTGGAACAGCAGCCCACAGGACAGCCGGGTCAGATTACCCAAATTACGGGATAGATGATTTTGCACACGAAATCTAACGGCCAGGAAAGATTAGATCATGAAACGGACGGCCGAAAATCCAAATCGCTGTGAGGGCTCGCTTTAGGTGCGGTTATACTGTCCTTAATTCTTGACTATGAGAATCTCAGCTCAATGCTGCTAAAGATACTTTTGAATTAATATATAAACATGAATTTATCTAAAATGAATGAAGCTAGTTCAGAATGTTTATACCTTAGCATTGTAGAGGATATGTCATGAGAGAAATGGCAATAATATTTATCTCAGCACTCTCTACCCAGCTTTATGAGGCAACCGAGGCAATCGCATGTGCAAAGGGCTTAAGAGAGGATCTAAGGAAGTTAAAGCAGACTAAAGCACCACTTTAAGTTTCTTCGATCTGATCTATAAACCTTTACATTGTACCGACTAGAGGCTCAACCACCCGTTCTTTTTTTGTGCGGTGCCAGCAAAAATCGAGCAATGTCATTGTTGTGAAAATTTGGTCGGACAACACAAAACACTCTCCTAAAAAATGAGGCAACTTCATTGAAGACAACACTTAACTTTACCAAGAAGTTCAAAACCCAGCCCTCCCAGCTTCTTCAAGAAAGGGAATTCGTTATGATGACTCTCACATCGTCTCCAAAGAATAAGGTAGTGTTCAAAAACAGAGCATATCTTGTTACTTATGTCGATGCTCTTCATATGCCCAAAGCTCTATCATGAGCCAAATCCATCACATGTTTTTTTGTGTACTACGACTAAAATTAGTTATTCTTTTCAAAATAACAACTCTGATCAAGTTTTGACCAATGAGGACAAAGAGCTTAAGTACAAATTAGTGGTTAGAGGAAACAAATATCTATCTTCCAGTAACAACTTAACAGCGATCATTGACTTCATAAAATAGGTTGCTAACTGAGATCGAGAAAATACATGAGGCAAACCAAAAAATATTGTCCATGCACCGTGATGTAACATGAACCTTATGTTATATATAGAAGGTATGCCAGCTTTGGTTGCATGAGTTACGGAATTCCACTTATTCCACAACACTTACAACCAAAGCTAGGCACACCTTCAATATGCTAGGTTTCAAGTTTCACCATTGGTCTATGGGTGAATAAAAAGGCTAAGATATACGTGCCTCATATGTTACCAATGGAATGCATGGCACAAAATTTAAATACCAATGGAATGCAAGGCACAAAATTTACACAGCGACATACTTGAAAATTGCAATATTGCCGCAAATAAACTTAACCATATTGTTGAATTCATCTATCTACGAAATTTGGCCATGCTTTTAACTTTCCATTGCTCTTGGCCGTATCTCGATCCCTTCTATGATAATCTGACAACTATGCGACCCTGTGAACCCTCTAAACTCAATGGAAACATTCCTCTCCTCCCCGTCCAGACACGGTTTGTCCAATTCTATGTTGATCTCTTGCTCTATCCATCGTCCATCGCTTCTCACGCTCACACCATCAGATTTAGCCGCTGCTTCAGACTTCGATTCTTCTCTTCCGTGTCTACTGATGCCAACGATGATGCTCCATCGAGTTCCCAGCCCCAGTCCCATAAAAGAGATCGCGAGTGCTTCTGAGGGACGAGATGGTTGCACTCATGATTGCTGCTGGCAGAAGAGGACAACACTTCAGCTTCTTGGTCTTGGTTCTGAGCTGTGTCTGTGTGCAGCTGATGCACCCTGTATATGAGATAGGCCATGTAGCCTCTACCAATGCCCGAGAGGTTCTTCGTGTTTAAAATGCCGTTCACGTCCAGCCAGCATATGTATGAAAGAACGGCCACCTCGCTGAATCTACATGTCGAAAGAGTTAGCCTCAGTTTGCGGTGGTTGAACCGTGTGTGTTGCGCTTATTTTATAACTTGTGGTGCAAAATTACCCACCCAAAAGTAAGCAAAACTGGGTCACACAAACACTCAAATAAGAAAAAAAATGGGTTGGGCAATAGGGATTCTCATATAAGCCGCCGCAACACTAAACGCAGCTTATACTATGGGCTTGAGTACTTCCCTATACTCATTTACCAGTTGAAGGATTCATGCAAGGCATTAGAAATCTAAAAAATTAGAAGTGTACTCTTCAGCATCCGAGAGGCTATATCATAATGTTACTTTGCTAACATAGCTGCTGAGTGAATTTAATTGTGGATTTCACTCACCTAATTTTCCCATTACTTATATTAAAATGGCAGCATGGAAGCGTGCATTTTGTTGTGTGGAGGAAAGGAACAATCCAGTGACTACACAAAGTGAGCTAATGAGCAGAAGGAACACAGAAATGATTGAAATTTGACCAGAAATTAAATAGATTGTGCGAGATTGGACGAACACAAAACCTGGAGTGAGGGTGGCAGCGTGACCAGACGAGGCCTCCGTAGGGGTAGCCACTCCACCCGTAGCACAGAGCTTTCGCCGGTATCATGTACTTTTTGGCGCCGCTATGCCTGTCCAGCGAGAAGCTCTTCTTGCCCCGTCGATAGATGCCAATGTCAGACGTGATCTCCTGATACACACATGTACATGGTATACTAGTAATGCAGCAGCATATATACCAGCTTGCCACCATCGAGGAGAACTGGGGAGTCGCAGAGTCGGAAGAAGAACCCCTTGTTCGTTTCTCCGTCCCGGCGGCGCTCATCACTCGTGCTCCACCGTGCTAGGATGTCGGCGCAGTCTGCCGGGACGAAGCTGCCCCAGACCTCATCAGAGTCGGCGGCTTCCCGGAGCACGGCAGCGGTGGCCGCCAGCCTGCACGCGTCGCCGGGGGAGGTCAGGGAGGCGACGCGGGCCAGGCAGTCCGCTGGGAGGTCGCAGATTCCCGTCTCCACCTCCATGCGTACTCGTTGATTAATTTGCTTTGGTCGATCCTCGACCTGGAGCGATGATAAAGCAATGCTAGTAGACTAGTAGTAGGCTTTGCTGGTAACAACACATGGTGATCATGGTGTTGCCAACATGGCGACATCTCTTCCCTAAAATAAGAACTAAAAACATGACAACATCTCTTCACATAATGACGACATCCCTCGAGACAATTTTGTTAGCACTCGTGATTGGTGGCCTAGTGTGATAACAACCCTTCTATATATTTTTCTATTTGAAAAAACTGATCCAAATCTTCTATATCTAAATTAGCACAAATGCGCGAGCGTTGTAACAAGACTTGTCTCATGCCTCCACTTATTTCTGTCTGTCCCACACTACTGTCCTCCTTATCTCCCTCGGAGAGCTCCTCTAGTAGCTTGGACAACAAGCTTCTTCACATTCATAAATCTCAGGAATTCGGATTTTCTTCGCCTGGTTTTTTCAAATGGATTTTGAATTCAATTTTTTAATGTCAAAATGTATTGAGTTTTTTTTTTGCAGGTGAAAATGTATTGAGTTTAACCCTTTGTGTACAGGAAGTGCCTCTTGTTGTAGTGGTTAGGTCACATAGTTACCTCTTGAAGGTTGAGAGTCCGGAGGACGGGGCGTCGACCCGGTGCTCGCGCAGTTTCTCCTATAAAAAATGCCAACGAGGGTTAGCTCTTAGGTTGGTCTCATTTCTTTGAAGGTTGAGAGTCCGCACTGCGAACAATATTTTTTTAAATGCTTGAATAACACACAAAGTTGATTATTCCGCTAAGTGGGGTTCGAACTTGCGATGCGAGAATAGTAGCTTGTGCGCCCTACTGCTAAGCCGACGCGAGAACAGTAACTCACGCGCCTTACCGCTTAGTTGTTGTACCGTTTGGAAAAAAAATACTATTTGACGTTAGTGTGACGCCCCGAGACCGATGTGCCAGGTGTCTTCCAGTTATTCGCTGTTGTTGCCTTGTCTTTTGCTTGCATGTCATGCATTCCATATCATGTCTTCATGTGCATTGCATTTGCATACGTGTTCGTCTCATGTATCCGAGCATTTTCCCCGTTGTCCGTTTTGCATTCCGGCGCTCCTATGTCCTCCGGTGTCTCCTTTTATCTCTTTTCGTGTGCGGGTGTTAAATGTTTTCGGATTGGACCGAGACTTGTCATGCGGCCTTGGTTTACTACCGGTAGACCGCCTGTCAAGTTTCATGCTGTTTGGACTTCGTTTGATACTCCAACGGTTAACCGAGGGACCGAAAAGGCCTTGTGTGTGTTGCAGCCCAACACCCCTCCAAAGTGGCCCAAAACCCACCTAAACCTCCTCCATCATCTAGATCATTCGATCACAATCGCGTGGCTGCAAACTGCACCTCAATTGGAGCCTCCTACCTCCCTCTACCTCTATATAAAGCCCCTCCTCCGAAATTCCGGATCCCCTCCTCCCAAACCCTAGAAATCCGCCTCCCTCGCCGCCGGACGTGTCCGATTTGGGCCAGACACGTCCGCTTCCTCCGCCGCCGCCAACCGGGAGCCGACACATGGCAACCGGCGCCCGCCGCCGCCGCGGCCCGCACGGGCCCGAGGCCGGCCCTCCCCGCCGCCGATCTGGGCCACGCCCCCTTCGCCCGCGCGCCGCTACTTCCTCCTGCGCCGGGGACGAACCCCGCCGCCTTTTGCTCCGGCCGCCGCAGCCTGCCTCGCCGGCGACCGCACCGGGAGCCGCCGCCTCCACTCCTCTCCGGTAGCCGCCCCACGCCGGTGACGAGCCCCGTCTCCCCCGCGCCGTCAGCTCCTCCCGCAAGTCCGGCCGGCGAGCTCTCCGGCAAGTCCCTCCCCTCCGACGAGCGCCCTCATTGCTCCGGCCACCATGGCGCCATGTCCGGCGAGCTGCTACTGTGCCCGAACGCGATCTGGATCTGGATTCGCCGCTGCTACAGTAAACCCTAACTAGGGTTGACTTCCCCCTCTCCCAGATACTTTTTGCATACTTTGACATGCCATAACTTCATCATCGTGGCTCCGATTCGTGCTTGTAGCATATCGAAATGTTCGTCTCGACGAGTACATCATTTCATCTCATTACATCATTTTCATTTGAGCTCATCTTGATGCCCGAAATTCTGTTGGAAAAGGGCTATGTGATGATAGTTCCAGATCTGATTCAGCAAATGCACTTTTGTCATTTTTGCCATGATTAATGTGTGCACGCTATGATCCTGAGCTCTACATGTGTTTTGAAATATGCCATGCCATCTTTACAGGGATGTATGTCATGTATTTTTGTGATCTTTGTGGTGACTAGCACAAGCATGCAAAGTAGCTTACTCAATGATGCTGATTTCAGGGACTTAGAATTTCACTAAGTCCTTGCCCTATCATTATCTTTATGCCATATGTTCATGTTGATATTGAGTGATCCATGCCTATTTTGAGGAGGATCGGTAAGGATGTTTTGTAGATATTGTGGTGCTCTATCCATACATGTCTTTGTTTGGATTTATGGAGCACCCTAGCTTGAGTCAATCGAGCTCTACTTTTTCTATAAAATGTTCCTGGCAGATTGTTAACATGTTTAGCAATTTTGCCAAGCTTATTGTTGTTGATCTGTGCATGCTATGTTGTTGTTCTTGCCATGTCTAGCTTCTATGTCATGTCTAATTGCTGGGTGTATGCTTAGTTTGTCATGCCATATTTTGTAGTGAGTGCATCGAGCTCGTAAACATGCCTACTCATTATCTGTTTTGCCATGCTCCAGTTTTTCACTAAGTCTGAATCTGTTTATGTTTTTGCTATGTTCACATGCTTGCAATTGTATTTTCTGATCCCTTTTGGCTCATGGTCACTAAGGGACTTTTGTTATATGCTTTGAGTAGCTTCATTCCATGCCTTTCTTTGCCATGATATGTTCTTGTAGCATGTAGCTTTCGTGCTCTAAACATTGCTTTCCTGATGATAAATTCCTAACATGCTATTAATTTCACTAAGTCTGAAACCTATTATCTTTTGCATTTTTGCCATGCTTGTTTGAACCTGTTAATGAGTCATTTAGCCATAGCTCAGTGTTCATCTTTTGTCAAGCATCATGAGTGGATCCTTGCCATGCATTTTGTTGCTATGTTTGGGTGCAGTAGCATGTTGTTCTTGATGCATTTAGATGGTCTCGTGCTGATTATCACAGACCGGTGCCATATTTGTTTTGCTTGCCATTTCCAAACCGTGCATCCGATTCCGGTGATCTTTATATCGATTTTGACCGAAATCAACTCATCTTTCCAGTGGCACTCTTGGATTTCCAAGTTGAGGCCAGGTTCAATCATTCCTTTCCAAATCACACATATGCATCACATATCGCATCCCGCATATCATAACATGTTTTGCATCATGTTGCTTGAGCATTGCACGTGGTTGATTGTGTTCCTTTTTGCTTGTTGTTCTTGCTTGGGTAGAGCCGGGAGACGAGTTCGTGTTCGAGGACCCGTTGAGTACGTTTACGAGGATCAAAAAATCACTTCTATCTTTGCTTGCTAGTTGCTCGCTCTTTTGCTATGCATATGTTGCGATACCTACCACTTGCTTATCATGCCTCCCATATTGTTAAGCCAAGCCTCTAACCCACCTTGTCCTAGCAAACCGTTGTTTGGCTATGTTACCACTTTGCTCAGCCCCTCTTATAGTGTTGTTAGTTGCAGGTAAAGATTGGAGTTTGTTCCTTGTTGAAACATGATGGTTATTTTGTTGGGATATCACAATATCTCTTATTTAATTAATGCATCTATATACTTGGTAAAGGGTGGAAGGCTCGGCCTTATGCCTGGTGTTTTGTTCCACTCTTGCCGCCCTAGTTTCCGTCATATCGGTGTTATGTTCCCGGATTTTGCGTTCCTTACACGGTTGGGTTATAATGGGAACCCCTTGATAGTTCGCTTTGAATAAAAATCTTCCAGCAAAGCCCAACCTTGGTTTTACCATTCGCCACCTAGCCTCTTTTTCACTTGGGTTAGGCCAGCCCAAGGGTCATCTTTATTTTAACCCCCCCCCCCCCGGGGCCAGTGCTTGTCTAAGTGTTGGTCCGAACTAGAGTCCTTTGCAGCGCCACCTCGGGGAAACTTGAGGGCTGGTTTTAGTTGTACGGAGCGCTCATCCAGTGTTGCCCTGAGAACGAGATATGTGCAGCTCCTATCAGGATGTCGGCGCATCGGGCGGTCTTGCTGGACTTATTTTACCATTGTCGAGGATGTCTTGTAACCGGGATGCCGAGTCTGATCGGATTGTCTTGGGAGAAGGAATATCCTTCGTTGACCGTGAGAGCTTGTGATGGGCTAAGTTGGGACACCCGTGCAGGGATTTGAACTTTCGAAAGCCGTGCCCGCGGTTATGGGCAGATGGAAATTTGTTAATATCCGGTTGTAGAAAACCTGAAGTTGATCTTACTTAAAATACATCAACCGCGTGTGTAGCCGTGACGGTCTCTTCTCGGCGGGGTCCGGGAAGTGAACACGGTGTTGGAGTTATGCTTGACGTAGGTTGTTCTAGGATCACTTCTTGATCATAGTTGTTCGACCGTGCTTTTGCCTTCTCTTCTCGCTCTCAGTTGCATATGTTAGCCACCATATATGCTAGTCGCTTGCTGCAGCTCCACCTCATACCTTTTACCTACCCATAAGCTTAAATAGTCTTGATTGTGAGGGTGTGAGATTGTTGAGTCCCCGTGACTCAAAGATACTTCCAAAACCAGTTTGTAGGTGCCGATAATACCGTGCAGGTGATGCAACCGAGCTCAAGGAGGAGCTCGATGAAGACCTTATTCGTAGTGTTGTTTCGTTTCAGTTGATCAGTAGTGGAGCCCAGTTGGGACGATCGGGGATCTGTGTAGCATTTGGGGTAGTCTTCTTTTATTTTGGTTCCGTAGTCGGACCTTGATTGTATCTGGATGATGTAATGCTTTATTCATGTATTATGTGAAGTGGCGATTGTAAGCCAACTATGTATCTCTTTCCCTTATGTATTACATGGCTTGTTTGCGAAGATTACCTCACTTGCGACGTTGCTTTCAATGCGGTTATGCCTCTAAGTCGTGCTTCGACATGTAGGAGATATAGCCGCATCGAGGGCGTTACAGTTAGTCTGTTGTTTAAATTCAAAAAGAATGGTTGGTAACCAAAAAATTCGGAGGCCATAAAAAATTCCGGTAAGCGGTCGAATTTCGGACCGAGAGAAAAAAAACCCTATGCATGTGTGAATGATCATCGCCGAAGTAGCATACAATTTGTTAAGAACGCCTTGATGATTGCTACGCTTGTGTGAAGTTTGTTTTTCAAAGCACTGGTATACATATGTGTTTGTGTGTGGCTGGGTGCACACTGGCTGCAACGGTCATGGCAATTATTTCTTATTTCTTCAGAAGCAACGGTTGTATTTGTATGTGAGTGTTGTGTACGTCAGATGCAGAGAAAGTTTTACTCTTTCCAATTTTACTATTGAGGCCTCATTCGGTTTGGAGGATTTTTATAGGAAAAACATGGGTACAAGAATTCCAGAGGAAAATTTCCTATATATGCATTCGGTTTGTAAGAAATGGGTACATGAATTTTGTAGGAATACTATTCATTTCCTATGCTTTTGAAGAAAACTACACATCCACTCAAAGCTCATTTTGCACGTAGGAACGAGGCAAGTCAATTCCTTAGGGTGGCAAGTGTCATCCTATCAAATTCCTATACTACTCCAAATTCCTACGTTTAGATTTCCTCCAAACCGAATGAGCCCTGAACGTCCCGACGGTCACCTAGTGTGCATTCAGCTTTCAGCTGCCTCTAGCCTTTGGAGCGATGCCAAACATTTTTTGTTAGCCTGCCTCTATACACTTAGAGGCAGCAAAAGGCAACAATGTGTGTGAAGCCTCCATGTGAATGTTTTAATGGTTTAGAATGATCTGGTCTTCTCAAGCGGTGCAAAGTTATTTTTCTTATCACATGGCCTTAGATTAGATGGCTAGAACGAGCAGCCGATTCCTACAACATACATTGTACCCATATTTGTGGGAGAACTTATGCATTAGGAGCATGCTTCAACAAACTTCATCATCAAACTCCGCATTAACAATAGGAATCTGCATAACTTGATTTGAAGAAGACCTATCAAAGGAGGTAAAGTCTTTTTTGCATG
>NC_053028.1:697375617-697448889 GCF_003073215.2 Triticum urartu
CAATCGCGATGTAATGCTTTACTTTATCACTAAACGGTAGCGATAGTCGTGGAAGCACAAGCTTGGCGAGACGACAACGATGCTACGATGGAGATCAAGGTGTCACGCCGGTGACGATGGTGATCACGACGGTGCTTCGGAGATGGAGATCACAAGCACAAGATGATGATGGCCATATCATATCACTTATATTGATTGCATGTGATGTTTATCTTTTATGCATCTTATCTTGCTTTGATTGACGGTAGCATTATAAGATGATCTCTCACTAATTATCAAGAAGTGTTCTCCCTGAGTATGCACCATTGCGAAAGTTCTTCGTGCTGAGGCACCACGTGATGATCGGGTGTGATAGGTTCTACGTTCAAATACAACGGGTGCAAAACAGTTGCACACGCAGAATACTCAGGTTATACTTGACGAGCCAAGCATATACAGATATGGCCTCGGAACACAGAGACCGAAAGGTCGAGCGTGAATCATATAGTAGATATGATCAACATAATGATGTTCACCAATGAAACTACTCCATCTCACGTGATGATCGGACATGGTTTAGTTGATTTGGATCACGTAATCACTTAGAGGATTAGAGGGATGTCTATCTAAGTGGGAGTTCTTTAAGTAAATTAACTGAACTTAAATTTATCATGAAACTTAGTACCTGATAAGTATCTTGCTCGTTTATGCTTGTTTGTAGATAGATGGCTCGTGCTGTTGTTCCGTTGAATTTTAATGCGTTCCTTGAGAAAGCAAAGTTGAAAGATGATGGTAGCACACGGACTGGGTCCGTAACTTGAGGATTATCCACATTGCTGCACAGAAGAATTACGTCCTGGAAGCACCGCTGGGTGCCAGGCCTGCTGCAGGAGCAACGCCGGATGTTATGAACGTCTGGCAGAGCAAAGCTGATGACTACTCGATAGTTCAGTGTGCCATGCTTTACGGCTTAGAATCGGGACTTCAACGACGTTTTGAACGTCATGGAGCATATGAGATGTTCCAGGAGTTGAAGTTAATATTTCAAGCAAATGCCCGGATTGAGAGATATGAAGTCTCCAATAAGTTTTATAGCTGCAAGATGGAGGAGAACAGTTCTGTTAGTGAGCATATACTCAAAATGTCTGGGTGTAATAATCACTTGATTCAATTGGGAGTTAATCTTCCAGATGATTGTGTCATTGACAGAATTCTCCAATCACTGCCACCAAGCTACAAGAGCTTCGTGATGAACTATAATATGCAAGGGATGAATAAGACTATTCCCGAGCTCTTCGCGATGCTGAAAGCTGCGGAGGTAGAAATCAAGAAGGAGCATCAAGTGTTGATGGTCAACAAGACCACTAGTTTCAAGAAAAAGGGCAAAGGAAAGAAGAAGGAGAACTTCAAAAAGAACGGCAAGCAAGTTGCTACTCAAGAGAAGAAACCCAAACCTGGACCTAATCCTGAAACTGAGTGCTTCTATTGCAAGCAGACTGGTCACTGGAAGCGGAACTGCCCCAAGTATTTGGCGGATAAGAAGGATGGCAAGGTGAACAAAGGTATATGTGATATACATGTTATTGATGTGAACCTTACTAATGCTCGCAGTAGCACCTGGGTATTTGATACTGGTTCTGTTGCTAATATTTGCAACTCGAAACAGGGACTACGGATCAAGCGAAGATTGGTGAAGGACGAGGTGACGATGCGCGTGGGAAACGGTTCCAAAGTCGATGTAATCGCAGTCGGCACGCTACCTCTACATCTACCTTCGGGATTAATATTAGACCTAAATAATTGTTATTTGGTGCCAGCGTTAAGCATGAACATTATATCTGGATCTTGTTTAATGCGAGACGGTTATTCATTTAAATCAGAGAATAATGGTTGTTCTATTTATATAAGTAATATCTTTTATGGTCATGCACCCTTGAAGAGTGGTCTATTCTTGTTGAATCTCGATAGTAGTAACACACATATTCATAATGTTGAAGCCAAAAGATGCAGAGTTGATAATGATAGTGCAACTTATTTGTGGCACTGTCGTTTAGGTCATATCGGTGTAAAGCGCATGAAGAAACTCCATACTGATGGACTTTTGGAACCACTTGATTATGAATCACTTGGTACTTGCGAACCGTGCCTCATGGGCAAGATGACCAAAACGCCGTCCTCCGGTACTATGGAGAGAGCAACAGATTTGTTGGAAATCATACATACAGATGTATGTGGTCCGATGAATATTGAGGCTCGCGGCGGATATCGTTATTTTCTCACCTTCACAGATGATTTGAGCAGATATGGGTATATCTACTTAATGAAACATAAGTCTGAAACATTTGAAAAGTTCAAAGAATTTCAGAGTGAAGTTGAAAATCATCGTAACAAGAAAATAAAGTTTCTACGATCTGATCATGGAGGAGAATATTTGAGTTACGAGTTTGGTGTACATTTGAAAAATTGTGGAATAGTTTCGCAACTCACGCCACCCGGAACACCACAGCGTAATGGTGTGTCCGAACGTCGTAATCGTACTTTACTAGATATGGTGCGATCTATGATGTCTCTTACTGATTTACCGCTATCGTTTTGGGGGTACGCTCTAGAGATGGCCGCATTCACGTTAAATAGGGCACCATCAAAATCTGTTGAGACGACGCCTTATGAACTGTGGTTTGGCAAGAAACCAAAGTTGTCGTTTCTAAAAGTTTGGGGCTGCGATGCTTATGTGAAAAAGCTTCAACCTGATAAGCTCGAACCCAAATCGGAGAAATGTGTCTTCATAGGATATCCAAAGGAAACTATTGGATACACCTTCTATCACAGATCCGAAGGCAAGACTTTTGTTGCTAAATTCGGAAACTTTCTGGAGAAGGAGTTTCTCTCGAAAGAAGTGAGTGGGAGAAAAGTAGAACTTGACGAGGTAACTCTACCTGCTCCCTTATTGGAAAGTAGTGCATCACAGAAAACTGTTTCTGTGACACCTACACCAGTTAGTGAGAAAGCTAATGATAATGATCATGAAACTTCAGAACAAGATACTACTGAACCTCGTAGATCAACCAAAGTAAGATCCGCGCCAGAGTGGTACGGTAATCCTGTTCTGGAAGTCATGCTACTAGATCATGATGAACCTACGAACTATGAAGAAGCGATGGTGAGCCCAGATTCCGCAAAGTGGCTTGAAGCCATGAAATCTGAGATGGGATCCATGTATGAGAACAAAGTATGGACTTTGGTTGACTTGCCCGATGATCGGCAAGCAATTGAGAATAAATGGATCTTCAAGAAGAAGACTGACGCTGACGGTAATATTACTGTCTACAAAGCTCGACTTGTCGCAAAAGGTTTTCGGCAAGTTCAAGGGATTGACTACGATGAGACCTTCTCACCCGTAGCGATGCTTAAGCCTGTCCGAATCATGTTAGCAATTGCCGCATTTTATGATTATGAAATTTGGCAGATGGATGTCAAAACTGCATTCCTGAATGGATTTCTGGAAGAAGAGTTGTATATGATGCAACCAGAAGGTTTTGTCGATCCAAAGGGAGCTAACAAAGTGTGCAAGCTCCAGCGATCCATTTATGGACTGGTGCAAGCCTCTCGGAGTTGGAATAAACGTTTTGATAGTGTGATCAAAGCATTTGGTTTTATACAGACTTTTGGAGAAGCCTGTATTTACAAGAAAGTGAGTGGGAGCTCTGTAGCATTTCTGATATTATATGTGGATGACATATTGCTAATCGGAAATGATATAGAATTTCTAGATAGCATAAAGGGATACTTGAATAAGAGTTTTTCAATGAAAGACCTCGGTGAAGCTGCTTACATATTAGGCATTAAGATCTATAAAGATAGATCAAGACGCTTAATTGGACTTTCACAAACCACATACCTTGACAAAGTTTTGAAGAAGTTCAAAATGGATCAAGCAAAGAAAGGGTTCTTGCCTGTGTTACAAGGTGTGAAGTTGAGTAAGACTCAATGCCCGACCACTGCAGAAGATAGAGAGAATATGAAAGATGTTCCCTATGCATCAGCCATAGGATCTATCATGTATGCAATGCTGTGTACCAGACCTGATGTGTGCCTTGCTATAAGTCTAGCAGGGAGGTACCAAAGTAATCCAGGAGTGGATCACTGGACAGCGGTCAAGAACATCCTGAAATACCTGAAAGGGACTAAGGATATGCTTCTCGTATATGGAGGTGACAAAGAGCTCATCGTAAAAGGTTACGTTGATGCAAGCTTTGACACTGATCCGGACGATTCTAAATCGCAAACCGGATACATGGTTACATTAAATGGTGGGGCTGTAAGTTGGTGCAGTTCTAAACAGAGCGTTGTAGCGGGATCTACATGTGAAGCGGAGTACATAGCTGCTTCGGAAGCAGCAAATGAAGGAGTCTGGTTGAAGGAGTTCATATCCGATCTAGGTGTCATACCTAGTGCATCGGGTCCAATGAAAATCTTTTGTGACAATACTGGTGCAATTGCCTTGGCAAAGGAATCCAGATTTCACAAGAGAACCAAGCACATCCAGAGACGCTTCAATTTCATCCGGGATCTAGTCCAGGTGGGAGACATAGAGATTTGCAAGATACATACGGATCTGAATATTGCAGACCCGTTGACTAAGCCTCTTCCACGAGCAAAACATGATCAGCACCAAGGCTCCATGGGTGTTAGAATCATTACTGTGTAATCTAGATTATTGACTGTAGTGCAAGTGGGAGACTGAAGGAAATATGCCCTAGAGGCAATAATAAAGTTATTATTTATTTCCTTATAATCATGATAAATGTTTATTATTCATGCTAGAATTGTATTAGCCGGAAACATAATACACGTGTGAATACATAGACAAACAAAGCACTAGTATGCCTCTACTTGACTAGCTCGTTAATCAAAGATGGTTATGTTTCCTAACCATGAACAATGAGTTGTTATTTGATTAACAGGATCACATCATTAAGAGAATGATCTGATTGACATGACCCATTCCATTAGCTTAGCACCCGATCGTTTAGTATGTTGCTATTGCTTTCTTCATGACTTATACATGTTCCTATAACTATGAAATTATGCAACTCCCGTTTACCGGAGGAACACTTTGGGTACTACCAAACGTCACAACATAACTGGGTGATTATAAAGGAGTACTACAGGTGTCTCCAAAGGTACATGTTGGGTTGGCGTATTTCGAGATTAGGTTTTGTCACTCCGATTGTCGGAGAGGTATCTCTGGGCCCTCTCGGTAATGCACATCACTTAAGCCTTGCAAGCATTGAAACTAAATGAGTTAGTTGCGGGATGATGTATTACAGAACGAGTAAAGAGACTTACCGGCAACGAGATTGAAGTAGGTATTGGAATACCGACGATCGAATCTCGGGCAAGTAACATACCGATGACAAAGGGAACGACGTATGTTGTTATGCGGTCTGACCGATAAAGATCTTCGTAGAATATGTAGGAGCCAATATGGGCATCCAGGTCCCGCTATTGGTTATTCACCGGAGACGTGTCTCGGTCATGTCTACATTGTTCTCGAACCCGTAGGGTCCGCACGCTTAAGGTTACGATGACAGTTATATTATGAGTTTATGCATTTTGATGTACCGAAGGTTGTTCGGAGTCCCGGATGTGATCACGGACATGACGAGGAGTCTCGAAATGGTCGAGACATAAAGATTGATATATCGGAAGCCTATGTTCGGATATCGGAAGTGTTCCGGGTGAAATCGGGATTCTACCGGAGTACCGGGAGGTTATCGGAACCCCCCCGGGAGCTATATGGGCCATGATGGGCCTTACTGGAAAATAGAAGAGGCAGCCCTACATGGGCCGCATGCCCCTCCCCTCCCTTGGTCCGAATAGGACAAGGAGAGGAGGGCCGGCCCCTCTCTCTCTTTTCCCCCCTCCGTGAATCCTATTCCAACTAGGATTGGGGGGGGGGAATCCTACTCCCAGAGGGAGTAGAACTCTCCTGGCGCGCCCTCCTTGGCCGGCCGCCTCCCCCCTCTAGTCCTTTATATACTGAGGCAGAGGCACCCTAGACACACACAAGTTGATCCACGTGATCTTTTCCTTAGCCGTGTGCGGCCCCCCCAGCCACCATAGTCCTCGATAATATTGTAGCGGAGTTTAGGCGAAACCCTGCTGCTGTAGTACATCAAGATCGTCACCACGCCGTCGTGCTGACGGAACTCTTCCCCGACACTTTGCTGGATCGGAGTCCGGGGATCGTCATCGAGCTGTACGTGTGCTAGAACTCGGAGGTGCCGTAGTTTCGGTGCTTGATCGGTCGGATCGTGAAGACGTACGACTACATCAACCAAACGCTTCCGTTGTCGATCTACTAGGTATGTAGATCACACTTCCCCCGCTCGTTGCTATGCGTCACATGATCTTGCGTGTGCGTAGGAAATTTTTTGAAATTACTACGTTACCCAACAAAAGGTTACCCTCCAACAGAAGGCGCAGGCTAAAACTTGAACCTAAAATATTGTAGCAGGTTCGGTGGTCCAGTAACAGGGCAAATCAGACCCGACCAGACCAGACCACTTGAATCTTGACACTCGAGCTTCCCTAAGAGCATCTCCAGCCGTTGCGCCCCCCAGGAGGCATTTTTTCGCCGCTTGGGGGGCTGCCGGCAAATTTTTTGGCCTGAGGGCGGAACATATCCCAATCATTGCGCCCCCAGAGCAGGTGCGCGCCCGCCGGCCATCCGCCCGGAGGCGACGGCGCCGGGGAACGGGCCGAAGAGGAGCGCGAACACGCGCTCCGGCAGCTCGCCGCCCTTGAACTGCAGCCGCGGGGCAACGAAGAAGGCGAGCTAGTAGGCGAGGAGGCCGAGCCAGCGTAGCTCATCGTCCTCATGGATTCGGCTCTCGAACCACTCGAGCCAGACCTCTGCGGACACGCGGCGGGCCTTGCGGGCGCAGGGGTGGAGCGCCTGGATCTTCTCCTTCTCGACAACGAGGCGGGCGCCAGAGTGGGGCAGGCCGGCGAGGAGCACCGCGTGCTCGAGGGAGAAGGTGGCGGGGCCGGCGGGAAGGCGGAAGGCGTGGGAGCCCGGGTGCAAGAGCGAGACCAGCAGCGGACAGGGCGTGCCAGGCGGCCGTGGCCATGGAGGCCGCGATGGCGATGCACGCCGCGCAGAGGACTGGCGAGAAAGGTGGTGGCCTCCTCGGCCGCCGCCTCAGTGTCGGGCACGTGCAGGTCTCCGACGTCGACGAGGATCAGCGACGAGGCTGAGGCGTGCCAGGCGGTGGGGACAGGAGTGGGGTTCAGTACCCATGTGTGGAGGGAAAGAGAGAGGAGGGAGCACGTGGGTGGGCCAACGCCCACAAAAGTGAGTTAACAGGAGAGAGAGCCGCTGGCAGGTGGGCCAGCGCCCACAAAAAGGCGAAATTAGGCCCCCCAGGAGCCCCCCGGTGCATTGGGTGTCGCATGGGGTCGCCGGCGGGAATTTTTGCTTCTACCGGCGAAAAACAAGGAGTTAGGGGTTTGATTGAGGCGATTTTTACCTGCCGACGTTCAAAAAGTGGCTTGGGAAGGATTCTTGGAGGCACTAGTGGAGATGCTCTAAGTGTGAGGTGAAGCCAAGCATGTGTTCCCAGTCCGGTGCCAGTGAACCTTGCACAATTATGGTCGTCGTCGCCTTCTGTCAAATCACACTTGCAAAAAAAAAAGAGACGCCCGTCAAATCACGCCTCACAAAAATTCCTTATGGCGACCGTCGAAGTCCCCGTCCAAGACTATTATTTTTATTCCTCCTCCTCCTCCTCCCTCTCAGGTGGACCCAACGACGGCGAACCGTTCGCTCTCTAAGAACAAGAAGGGAACGTTCGCAACTGAGAATTTCCCCTTCACCCAACCTATATAACCAACCAATGAAAACGTCACCGCCACCTTCTCCCCCTCTCTCGCAATAATAACAAACAAAAGTCCCAAAGAAATCAATCCGAAGCTCCGGCTGATGGCGGCATGTGCAGCGGCTTACCCGGGCCTGGGAGGGGAAAGGGGACGAAAATATCTTGCCCGGGGTGGCACGTAGGCGGGCGGCATGGCTCCCGCGCGGCAGCCATTGATGGCCGCACGCGCAGGGCAGGTGGCGGGCAGGCGGCCATGACCACGGTGGGGTGGGCCGATGGCTGGCGTTCACGTCAGCAGAGCTTCGCCTTCGCCACGAAGGAAAAGAAAAGAGGGCGCCGGAGGCAAACCGAACCTACCGCCTCCGCACGCGAATTCAATGCGCCGGTCACGAGTTGGTTGGCGCCATAAAGTCTCCCCCTCTCCTCTTCTTTGCTGCCGTCCCTCCCTCTCTCTCTTCCTGCTTCGTCCTCGTCGGTTGCATCTCCTCCTCGGATCCCTCGCCAGACCCCCGATCCAGCTCCGCCGACCGACTGCTGTTGTTCTCTCTGTCTGATCTGTGTGAGCGGTCCTTGAGTGGAGGAGGAGTGGGGAGTGGGCGGGGCGTGGGGTCGATGGATCCGTCGGGCGCGTTCGCGCGGAGCTCCAGCAATGTGTCGCTGGCCTCGCTGGTGAGGAGCGGGAGCGGCGGCAGCAGCGGCAGCGGGAGCAGCCGCGGGAGGGGCGGCGCCGGCGGGAGCCGGAGGATGGTGCGCCGGGTGCTCCGCGGCGTCATCACCTTCATCTTCGCCATCGGTACGGACGCTCTCCCCCTCCCCTCCTCTGTTTCGCCTACACCGGCTCCAAGCCAGTCTTGATTTCTTCAGATATCTTCAAATAGAGAAGAAATTTTCCTGTCAAGTTCACCTCTAAGGAAAACAAAGGGGATATTTTTGATGGTTAGTCATTGGGGGCTCCTGCTCTGCTCATGTGTGTAGGGAGAGCAGGATCCGAGCGGCGCTCTCCCAATCTTTGCTCAAAGTTTCTGTTTCTTCTTCATTTCTCAAATATTTGCTCGCAATCTTGTTTAAGAAGTACTCCCTCCATCCGGAAAAGCTTGTCTCTCAAATGGATGTATCTACTATCAAGTCAGTGCTAGATACATTCATTTGAGAAACAAGCTTGGGACAAGCTTTTTCGGACGGAGGGAGTAACAGATTCTTAGCTGCAAAACTAGAGTTTAGCTTCCACTGCTGAAAAGCAAAATTTTGCTTCCAGCGATTCATTCAGGCCCTGTTCAGTGTGTTCTCCCTAAATTAAGCGCGTGATCTATGTGCAATTTGCGCTGATCTGCTTCACGTATCGTGCAATCACTCTTATGCATACACTCTGATTTTGAGAAATTCTGTACAGAATACAGACTCATGTTCTGAAGATTTGACATATCTGTGTTCTTGTGCAGCTGGGCTGTTCCTGGGAGCCGTCACAGGCGGGCTGATCGGCCTAGCAACGGAGAGCGGCCTCTTCCGCGGCACCGGCATCGGCGCCATCACCGGGGCACTCGTGTCCATCGAGGTCGTCGACTCCTCCATCCGCCTCTGGCGCTCCCGCCGGTCCGGGATCTGGAGCATCTTGTACGTGGTAAGCACCAGATATGAGATGCTTGATTCAGTCCTTGGTTGGCAGCAAGTAGCTAGGAGCAGGACAGCAACTTTGCAACTGACACGCTTGCTTGCTTGCCTGCACTTCCTTTGTTTGTCAATGTATCCTGACTATCAGGGCGTGTTGCTTGATTTACATGGACTAATTCTTGCTCTCAACATTAAAAAAATGTGTCTATTGAATGTTCATCCCGAAGTCAAAACCATCTCTTTCTGAAATAATCTTAGATTAATTTGCGAGTGATTTGGGGGGGGTGCATTCTTGCTCATCTACCCTTGTCGTCCTCATCATCATGTTGTAGTTGTGCACAATTCGTCTGAGATTGCAACCTGAATAATGAACGTATCTTCTGATGCTTCATACTCCCTCCGGATAAAAATTCTTGTCTTAGATTTGTCTAGATACGGATGTATCTAGTCATCCTTCAGTGTTAGATACATCTGTATCTAGATAAATTTAAGACAAGAATTTTAGGGCAGAGGTAATACTTTGGTTAACTTAGCTGAGACTTTGTGGTCTGATCAAGCCTAACACAAACCTTTCAACTGCTGGGCTATGCAGCTTAATGTGATTTACAGCCTCCTAACGGGCCGGCTCGTCCGCGAGAAGGTTGATCCGGCAGTGCAGCGGGTGGTCCGCAGCCAGGTCAGTTGAACGTTTGCAATTCTGCATCGGGCATGCATGGTTTGATCCAAAGCTGCTGTCTGAAACCAGTTGCTAAATGTTGTTGACAATGTCATGCTTGCTTTTCTGGACATACAGATGAACGCAGTGGACTCATCACAGTTCAGGGAGGCCCCTGACCTTTTCGAGATCGAGGGAACCAACGGGATGCCGAGGGCGTCCATCGACAAACTGCCCGAGGGCATCATCACCGAGGAGTATAACCGGAATGCCGTCGGTGACCTCTCCGGGTGCTCAGTATGCCTGCAGGTATGAAAACCACACATTTTCTGACACATCATCTCTGAAACCCACTATCCCCAAATAGCATGAACTCTGCTTAATTGGTCACCATATCATTGCACTATGTGAAGAAGAAAGGTGTGGCTGCTCCCGGGTGCAGGTGAAAAAGTGAACATTCTGAATTTCTGCTCATTCATCTATAGTCATTTATTTGATTTCTTCTCGCTCTTTTATAGTCTGAATTTCTTTCGTCTTTTTGTCCGTTTGTATGTAAACATTCAGATTCTGCTGTCATATAATTTTCTTTTGATCTTTTTGGTATGTCTGAATTCAGAAATCCTCACATGCCTTGAAACATAAATCGCTCGGCTCTTTCTGTAACATGAACATTCTGTTCATACTCTTATACTCTCGAGCTCATTGTTTCTTTAGCTTGTCGGTTGTTATTTCTCAGTGATGGAAATTTTTTATCTGAACTTTCTGGCCATGTTGGTGGTGGTTTTCAGGATTTCCAGATTGGGGAGAAGGTGCGGAGCTTGCCCGATTGCCTGCACGTGTTCCACGTGCCGTGCATCGACGGCTGGCTGATCAAGCACGGATCATGCCCACTCTGCAGGAGGAAGCTCTAGATCATCATCATACCGACGACGACCGACGAGGAACTTCTGAACTTGTCTCTGCTGCTATTAGGAAGGAGGTCTTGCTCTGCTTGCTGCTTTGCATGCTGTGTGCGCGCGCTATGCCTGTGTTGCTGTTGCTGCTGTTAGGAGGCTGACATATCTATAGAACGAACCCTAAATTTATAGAGATCTTTTTTTTTTGCCTTCTTTCCTTTTTGCGTTTTGATTTTTGATCTCTCTTCTTCTCCCGGTGGATGTAATATAGTAGTACGTACTACCACCGGGGAAAAAAAGCACTGGACCGGCTTGCGCTTCGTTGTTGTTCTCCGGACTGATGAACTCCTCAAATCATCATGTAATATTATATATATCACACTGCTATTGTACAATATCTTGCGTGCATGGGCTTCGCGAAATGTTGATCTACTCGACATCGATCTGTAGGGCAAAATTGGCGAAGAGCATCATATCTTGAAATTTTGGAATTCCAGCTGTGAGTACTAACAATTTGAACTGGTTAGCGATGGCGTAATATACCAAAGTTCTTAACCTCAACTCAGAATGGAGCATGTAATGAATTTGGATGAACATCATATCTTGAGAAGCTGAAGCTTTAGATCTCCAGCTTAGGTTGTAGTTGTGGTGAAAGATTCAAGTGGTTCCTCGCAATGTATACGAAAGTTCCACCTGAGAAGAGTACCTGTAGTGCAGAGTGTGAGGTGAAATCACATCTTCCAAAATATCACAATGTACATGTATGTAAAGTCGTCGTATCAATTTTAGAAAATGTGCCTTCTGGATTGATCAGGTAGCGTCAATGTCCACGTGTGTAGTATCTTGTTGAAGGTGTTAGTTCGAAGATCTGTTTCATGGTGATAGTCTATGGTCAAACGTCATGTTCGACTAGCCAATACCACCGACATGAGCGATGGTTCCTTCTTGAAGGTGGAGCGTTGCGTCATTTGTTTGCTAACATGTCATCGTAGGTCTGGTGGCATTTGAGGATAATGACGCACCGTACGGCCTATGTAGGCGGCCTCTTTTTTTTTTCATTTTCCTCTTTGTACGTCGATTTGTTTGATGTTGTATCAACAGGTAATTATATGACTGTGCGCATCACTCGATGCAGAGGTCGAGGGTCTCTTCCTCTTGTAAAAAAATCAGTTTTGGAAATAAAATTAGGGTCAATAAGCTCCTTTTCTTAAAAAAAAAAATACATCAGTGGTGGTAAAACTTGATGCAGAGGTACTCTGCTACAACGGCCCGTGTGGACTCTGGAAAGTGGCTTCACACGATGCACCGTCGGAGGCCAGTCGATGGAAGGGGGAGCCGACGGCACCAAATCCACCATGGCTGCACCGCCTGCCGTGCCTGCGCGTGCGGCCGGTCATCAATGGCTACGGCTGCCTCGCGGGAGCCCTGCCCCTGGTGGACGTGCCTCTGTCTCCCAGATATTTTCCTTTCCCCTCCTGGGTAAGCTAGTGCACATGCAGCCATCAATTGCGGGTATCGATGGGATGCTCAATGGGTCTTTGTGTCTGTTATTGTGAACGGCGACAAGGTCACAGCTGACTTTTACTCGTGTCGGTTAAAGCAACTCCAACTGGCCGACCCAAGCGAACATCGATTTTGCTCGCTTAGGTCACCCTTCCGTTTGGCCATGTCTACTTTTATGAATGGGACGACATGTGCGCCCAACGGAATCAGACGCATTTTAGACATGTCCACGTCGGCATTCAGTGAAACGCCTCATGGGTGAGCTCCGCACCGCCGCCTCGAGCTCCCACGGCGCCTTGCTCCGTAGCTCGCTCCACCCCCGCCCGCTCGTGTGCTCGCTGCCCAGCAGCTCGCCCCATCCCCGCGCCTGCTCGCCGCCGCCCAGCTCGCCTTGTGTCGTAACTCGGCCCGCCCCCGCGCCCGTTCGCCGCCCCGTAGCTCGCCGTGCCTGCCCCGAGCTCGCCGGCCCGCTCACTGCGCCCGTGCCGCAGCTCGCCCCGCCCGCTCGCCGCCTCGCAGTCGCAGCTCGCCACATATGCGTCCGTAGCCGGAGGGCATGTGCATGTACACGCACACATGTACATGCACGCGTGGCTAGCTGGACCAGAACGGACGGGCCCTTGGCGTAGCTCTACTTGTGCATGTGCATGCACGCATGGCATGCCCTATACGCGCGCTCGTCGCTACATGCGGGAGCTTTGTTCACTGGCGAGCTTCAGGCTGCAGCTAAAGAGGAGGCCACGCATCGACGAGGAGCTCACCAAGGAGGAGGCCATGGTCCTCACCGGTGTCGGCGTTGCCCCGGCTCCGGCCCTTCTCCGGCGCTGCCCCGGCTCTGGCGCTTCCCGTCAACTAGCACAATGGAGCTTGCCCCGGCGGCTGCTTCGTGTTCCGTGGCGTCATTGGTGGTCTGGAGCAGGGAGAGAGAGGAAAGCCGAGAGATGGGATGGGTGATTGGATGACAGGTGGACCACGCAGCACATACAGCGGGCAGAAGTGGACGAAGAGAGCAAAGAAAACGTTCACTTTGTGCCCACCGTCAACCCAAAGGTGACATAAATTTGAGACGGAAATGGGTCTGCGCGAACAGAAAGCGGACACAAAATAAAAATGGGTCTCTGTATTGAGCAGTCGTTTTTATCCGCGCCGATCCAAACGAACATGGGCAGACGAAATGAGTCGCTCGGTTGGAGTTTCTCTTGCTAGTTAGCTGATGGAAGAAGTCTGAATTGTGAATGTTCGCTCGTTAGACATAGGGAGCGAACGGTTAGCCGTCATCGGGTCCATCCACCGGGGGGAGGAGGAGGAAGAAGAATGAGTCTTGGATGGAGACTCGGACGGTATCCACAAGGATTCTTTATGAGGAGTGCTTATGATGGGAGTCGCTGGCGACCGTAATTGCCCGAGGCTCACTGGTATCGGATGAGAAACACATGGCTACGGTCACTCCTAAACATAGATGGAAGCTTGAGTGTCAATGGTGCCAACGGGATGTGTTGAGGGGTGACGAGACATCGGTGCATAAAAGAGAAAAGGACAGAACATGATGGTGCTCGCCGGATGCGTTCATATGGCCCCGGGAGCGTGGCGGTCTACTCGGCACAATCGGCATACACAACTTTGACGCCCCACGGCTGCAAGGACTTGGTGCTATGACTACTTCGATCGGATTTCGGATGTGATTAAAAAGAAAATTATAAATAGATTGTGTAGACGTGATCCAAATACAAACTAGATAAATCAATATGGCACTCGTAAACACCATTGAATAGACCTTGTGCACGAACTATATGGGATGCATCCAAATAACCCTACAACCGACTGCCGCTGCATTGAGGTTTTATTGTCCAACCAAGACCTATCCAACTCACGGGGCTACGTCGATTATTAAGGATGGGTTTTTCATGGGGACTTCGGCGATTGCCATAAGGATTCTTTTATGAGGATGCTTTGGACGGGAGTTGGTGGTGACCGTAAGTGCCCGAGGCTGACTGCACATTAGGTGCTCTCATGGTACAATTTTGTTTAAAAAAACATATTTACATGTTCCAAAAATATTCGAAGAAAATTGTGAGTGTTCACAAGACATATTTCTACAGTCTGTAAAATGGTCAAATCATCATCCTAACTGCACATTCGGACACAAAAAGGCAAACTCAACATGAATAGTGTCAAAGGCGGAGCTAGCACCCGGCCACCCCGGGCAAGTGCCCGGGCTCCCTGGCCAGAGGACTGCGTTCGCAGGTGATAAACAATGGGGAAAATCTCATTATGCATCCTGGTTTACCCGGGCAATAATTAGTACTTGAGAGGAAACAACCACTCACAGCCTTGTTCGGCACGACTTTTACATCCTCAACTACGTCTCGTGTCCTTTCTCCTGATTAGGTATGATTTTGCTAACTAATTTGAAGATCGATATATTTAGGAATTAGGACTTGAATTAATTTATGAGGTCGGGCGGTGGTGTATATTTTACATGTTTTCCTCTTTCTTAGAAGCTCCCTATTTTGAGTATATCCACAAATCACAATACTTAATTTTTGTGAATTAGAAATTCATTATTTTCTCTTGTAGTGTCTTCTAGGATGTTTGGATGCTAATTTATGTAGCTATATTTTTACTGGTAACATGGCAAATTTAGTTCTATTTTTGGCCCTTTTTTTGTGAGGTAATAGAGTTTATTCCATCAATATAGGGTTACTGCCATGAGACAGAAGTTCCTCGATACACGGTGGACCTTGGTGTGGCCATACTACAGAGGTACGCTCTACACGACTATAACCAATTGATCCGCTACCCTATTTTCTTCATGTCTAATTTCATAGGAATAAACTCTCTATTTTGTTCTATGTGTGGCCTTGTTTAATGACTTATGTTGTCACATGACAATATCGAGTTGCTCCTAGGATGGTTTAGCGAGAGCCTTCTTTAGAACACTGCGCAAAGGGTGACACATGGCACGACCTGGGCATCCCAACTAAAAGCTATTTCCCGAGTGTCATCGAGAGGGTACTCAAGAAAGCCTTGAACGTTTTGCCAAAGGCGGCACTCGGCAAACGTCAAGGACATGTGGTGCCCTCCAATGGAGCCATATTCGCTGAGTATCGTGGGGTAGGTACTCGACAAACCCACAAACACTTAGCCGAAGACAGCACTCACCAAACAACGAAGACACGTGCCGCCCTTCGGTGCACCCGACTTTGCCAGTATGGTAGGAAAGGTACTGGACAAACACAACATGCCATGTGATAGGCGTAGTTTACGTCAGCTGGTCATCAGCCTAGTTTACTTTGCTGAGTAGCTCATTTGAGCACTTGGTAAAGACTTTTGCCGTGTATATGAGGAAAGCAACTCGACGAGGCTCTCTTTATCAAAATTCGGTATGCTGGGTGTCACACTCGGCGAACTGGTATAAAATTGAATGCTGATATATCACACTTCCTCCATTCCACAATGCAGTGCGTCCGCGCTTCCCGAGATCTATGTTTGACCGTAAAATTAACCAACGAGACCGACTGCGGCGGGAGCAAAAATTATATCACCGAATTCATATCAAAAATATGAATTCAGTGGTATAATTTTTGCTCCCGCCGCAGTTGGTCTCGTTGGTTAAATGTACGGTCAAACTTGAATCTTGGGAAGCGCGGACTCACTACATTGTGGAACGGAGGGAGTATAGTATTTCACTTTAAAATTACATTTGCATGACTACCATGTTTATATTGTTACTTCATTATTTTTGTGCATTTGTGTTTCCGAAGTTTGGGGCTATTTTATGTATCGTGTGTCCAAACACGCGATTTTGATTTTCAAATTAGACACTTAGGCTCGAGCTTGCCCAGGCTCCACAAAAGTTCTGGCTCCGCCACTGAATAGTGTCACAAAAAGGCAAAAGGCAAAATGACACCATTCACATTTGGATTTATCTTTTTTTTGTTTCTTTATGTGGTATTTCAAATTTTAACTTGATTTATTTTTAAATATTGGCTAGCCAATTTTAGCCGCAGACCAAACATGATCATAGATTTGAATCTGTCTTTTCTGAATCTAAATCTCAAAATCATGTTAAACTATAAAAACATATGTCTCGGATCTACCTAGATAGATGAACTGATTAAGGAGAGAAAATAAAGTGACAGCAAGATGCTGCGTGCTCAGCCTCCAACGTGATGCGATCCATCGCGAGCTGGGCACGAGATCAAATTTCCAACTTTACCGGCTCAGTCTCACAAAGACGTTCATAAGGGTGAGTAATCTACGTACTAGCCATGTGAGAGAGAAAAAAAAAATCACAACTCCGAATAAAACTTGAGCATCCATCCAAGAGTTGTAAGCACTTCAATTTGCTAGCTGTGATGCATGAAAACTACTTACGTGGTAATCGATCCAATGACTTGGTTCAGGGGTACTCTGATCTGCTATGTCATCGGCGGCCGGCCCGTCTCGACAACCATCACTCCACGCCATCGATGTGTGGTGCACATCGGATATAAATGAGTGATAACGATGCACGATAACTACTCCCAATTTTTTTGTTTGCTGTTTTTCCCTTTGAGCAGAGATCATGCACGTCACACCTCACAGCCGAGTGCATTTACACCGGCCGGTCACGTCGCCTCCGTCCGTAGTCGCCGTCGCAGACATATATACCGGTGATATATAGTAATTCCGGTGGGAGATGATAATTGGAGAGAAAGGTGATGAACAACTGTGCTGTGAATTGTGATGGATGACGTGGTTGCATGTGTGAATATGGCTAGACATGCATGCAGGTGCAGTGGTGCCGCCGGCTTCACTATAGCAGTGTACATAGTTCCGGAAAGACCCAAGCCGGTGAGTGACATCCAAAGCCTGCTGCCCCGGCGATCGGCATGGCAGTTCGCCGGGCAATCATTGGGATCCGGGGTGGCCGGATCTTGTGACAGGAGCCGCTAGGTCAAAATCTCTCATGTTCCGTTTTTTTTTTACTTAGTGTGTTTTCTTTTGCGGGTTATGAGTGACGCATAATTGAAGGAAGAAAACAACCAATATGATTTTCGATGTAATAATTTTATGTTGTGCATTTTGCGTCTTGTTGTAATTCCTTTGTACTAGGTACTGTTTTCCTCGATGATTTTTAGATATAAAATGTACTTTAACATCTATGTATAGCGCAACACCGCCGGCACAGAGGAAGAGCAACAATAACTTCTATCACCGGCACATGATAGTAATAGATCAATCAATTGCCGCCTTAAATCTAGCTATACTTATATGGTCCCATATGAGACCAGCGTATCGTTATATGGCTATATAATTGATCATTTTATTTTCCAGTCGGCATCGTATTCGGCCTTCTATTAGTATTTTAAGTAGGGGGGCCTGCATTGTCATGACCAGTGTGGCCCTCTAATCATAGGTGCCCATCCATTCTTGATGGTTTCCCGCGACAGAAGAATTAACCACCCAAGCTAAAAATATCTACATGCTTAACCAGTGCAGCTCTATAAGCTAAAATATCCCGATGGTTTTTCGATCTTGGACAAGAATACTAATCCTCCAAGCAAGCTAAAATATCGACAACCGCATCTGGTCGACATCTCCATCACATACACTGTAGCTCAGCGTGATTTTCATAATGGACGAATATGGAAAACGCCTTGCGCTTTATGGGTGAATGCTTCTTTCAATTCAATCTGAACTATTATGAGCTGATCGATCGACCTACCCGGCCATCCACCCGTGAAATGAAATTAAAGACGAATGGTGCTCTGAATTTGACGTGTCCCACGTATGATAAAAGTCACATGTGATCTGCCTCTAGCTAGCTAGATCGATGGTAATGAGGAAGAGAAAAAAAATAGACTGCTCATATGCATGAATGCACGGTCAACTTAATTAATTGGGTGGATTTGAAGGAAGTACATTATGTAGTCTCAGTTGGGTAGGTCGAATGAGAGGACCCCGTTTCGAGTTCATTTGGGTATAAGGCATGCAACATTTAGTTTACTGTGCCTTTACAAGCATCTTCTCATGTTCAATGATTCAGGCAATTCCTATGCAATATGCATGCATGAGATGCTTGGGGTCTCGGTGAAAACTAAACTAAGATGTGTGAGATATTTTCATGTGACGTGATTCGGCTTGAACAGGTTTGGAAGGGCATGCATTTACACTTTGACATTTGTTCTCGACCTGCATCAGTTCGACACATGAATCATAGAGCATAATTTCATTATCAGACAACAGACTTAACAAGTGACGTGCATGGAAGTGTTTTATTTTCATCATTCGAATTGCAAAGCTATTGTTAGATACATAAAGAAAATTTTCTTGTAGAAAATATATTTTGTGGGAACGGAAGAAATAAGAATGAATAACATGAAAGAAAAGTACGGAGACACAATGTTAAGCCCAACCCACAATTTCAACAGAAACTAAGCCCACTGTTAACAACCTTTTTTGGGACAATATTAGATATTTTTTGATATTTTTTGAGATATCTACCATCACATAGATATTAGAATTTACATGAGCACACATATATACACACAAATACTTATGTATACACTATAATTTATTCAATCTTCAAAAGCTCATTCAAAGAAGACATTTGTTACAACAATAATTAAAATTCAGAAGGTTCACTTATATACATTATAGCTGCATATATGACCCATAATACTTTAATTCCTCCCCCAATATCAAAATATAAAACGTTTTTTGATACAACAAGAGTATCAAAAATCGTCTTATATTTGAATACAGAGGGGGTAATATTTAGTACTATTTTTATGCGGTTAGTTATCTCAACTAAGTAATAACAAATTATACTCGTTAAGTTTATAATATGTCAAGACTAAATTTTAAAAGGTATACAATTTAGTACAACAATATATTTAAATTTTTGTATTACATCAAAATTTTATTGAGAGTTGTATCAAGAGGGTAAGGGAGCGGTGCTTTTATAGCAAGTTGAATAAAAAACGGAAGATGTGCGTGGGAGAGATGAGTGATGTAAGAACCTTGACTAACAGGACATAGAAAAAGGGTCACGATGAGCGAGAGTGTGAGAATGGTGAAGATGGAGATAGAGCGAGGTAGTGACATTGACTACGGCTTGAGATGGGAGATAGGAATCATCGGACACCTTGTGTTTTGCATGACCTCACTTAAGATGATAAATGACATTAGTTGAGCCATAAAATATTTGGTTAAGGATCTGAATGTATTGTTTATTTAAAGTCTTTATTTTAATTGTTTAATTGGTTGTTTTTGTTTGATTTAATTCATTAAAATTCCTATAGTTGTTACCTTTAATCCCTCAGCCAAATTCATCCCAATGATAATGCCATGTGGTTAAGACCTAAAAATAATTTTGTTACAATTTATTTTGGCCAAAAAAACTAAACCCATTATCTTTTCCAAAGCCCTAAAATAGAGATTTCAACTAAATAATTTATGTTTTAAAAAAATATTAAAAATCATTTCTGAGGTCTATTGAATGTAAGATTTCTATTCCATTCAAAAACATTACTTGGAAATTTATTTAAGTATTTTATTTAAATTATTTTTTAGAAGGCCATAAATGGATTTTAAATTAGTAAAAGTACTTATGTTGTTACCAAATTTTACCCAAGGCTCTTTGGACCATTTTGATCATCCCATAAAATTTTCACCACATGGTCCTATGTATCATCTTGTACAAACAAGCACCAAACACATTCTGGTCATGTCTAGGGTTTGAATTCATGCTATATCCCAACTTTTTTGCTAAAATCCCCATAAAATTACCATAGCATCACTTTCATTCCCTCTTTACCAAACAATTTTTCATTGAGTAGAGATTGGTGGAGCGAGAGTGAAATCGAACCAAAAACCTTTGTGCAACTAGTTTGTGTTATGATAAGATGTTTGAAAATGATAAAGGCTTGAATGATCAAGGACATGAATATGACATATAAGTATTGATTGGTATTGCATAAAAACATTAATCCATGAGAAGCAATAGTGACTTTTGTTTACATATTTTGATGTTACTTAATTGTTATCAAATATACATTATTGCTTTGAATCACTTTTGTCGTGAGTTCACACCATGTTAAATGATTCAATTGAGATTATGCTGGGTAGCATTCAAAATGAAAAAATATCTTTGTTTATCATTTACCTACTCGAGTATGAGCAGGAATTATGCTTGGGGATGCTGATACATCCCAAATGTATCTATAATTTTTTATTGTTTCATGCTATTATATTATCACTTTTAGATCATTTTTTTAGAAATTTATATTATTTTCTCAACTAACCTATTAATTTAGTGCCCAGTGTCAGTTCATGTTTTCTACTTGTTTTTGGTTTCACAGGAAATCAATATCTACGGAGGTCAAAATCAGTTGTTGAATTAGTATGCTTCTTTGGACAACAAGAAACACATGAAGCTGTGGGAGAGATCGAGATGCGAAGCCAGGGGCCTACGCGGCCACCCTGTATGCCCTGGGGGGCCGCACCAGCTGCTCGTGGCGGGGTCCCTTACACCACCTTGACCTGATTCACCGCCATAATTCCCTGTAAATACCGAAACCCTCCAACGTATTTTCAGAAGATTTTTATCACCGCTGCAAGTTCTTGTTTCATGAAGATCCCATCTGGAGGCCAGTTCCGGAGCCCTGCCGGAGGGGGAAACCATTGCCAGATCTATGTCTTCATCAACCTTGCTGCCTCCGTGACCATGTGTGAGTAGTTCCCTTAGGACATTAGGGTCCATAGTAGTAGCTAGATGGCTTTCTCTCTTTTTGGATCTTCGATACCTTATTCTTGTGAGCCTTCTGACATGATTGGGATCAATTCGATGTAATTGGTGGTGTGTTTGTTGGGACATGATGAATTGTCACTTTATGATGATTGCTCATTGATCAATTTAATCTTTTGAGGTTTTGTTGCTGCATAATTAAATAGCTTTGTATGCTCTCTGATCTGTCTATCTTCTTTGGGCAAGTTCAATGGGTTTTTCTTCAGAGGGAGTGGTGCTTTGTAGTGGGTTCAATCTTGCGGTCCTCAAACCCAGTGACATAAAGGGCTAAGAAATGTATTGTATTGTTGCCACTAAGGATAAAACGACGAGGTTTTGTCATATTGATTGATTTCTTCCTGTCTACATTATGTCATCTTGCTTATTGTGATACTCTGTTTCTTGCAAACTTAATACCTTGAGATGCATGCTGGATAGCGGTTTTTGGGTGTAGTTAGTAGTAGATGCAGTTGGATTAATAGTCTACTTATCATGGACATAATGCCTATATGAGATTATGCCATAAATAATCATAGTCATGAATATTGATATCTGAACAATTGCCCAACTGTAATTTGTTTACCATGGCATTCGTCTATTTTCCAGAGAGATACCACTAGTGAACCTATGTCTCCCATCTCATTTTTTTGCCATGCTACTTTGCTACTATCTATCTCTTATCATTTTCATTTAATCATGCAACTAACAGGACAAGGGGCTTGACAACCCTCTTGATGCGTTGGGTGCAAGTTTGTATCTGTTTTGTGTGTCGCTGCTGCTTACATTGTTATCTTGGGAGACTCCTACTGGATTGATAACCTTGGTTCTTAACTGAGGGAAATACTTTGCCGTCATTCTACTTCTGTCTTCCTCTTTGGGGAATCTCAAAAACTCCTACGGGAGTAAGCACACCCGGAGCCACCTTCCCCTACCGCGTGACCCCAAGGTTATGGCTATTGTCCGTGCCTCCACCTCGTGGTGGCTCGAAAACGGCCAGTCCTGTTGCTACACTGTCGAGCTTGCACCACTGGTCTATGCCTTGGTCCTCAAGCGATGTTGGAAGTGAAGAACTATGTGTGTCTGGCTTCAACTTTGCTCTTGGGTTTAGGACATTAGAGGTGCTCTTGGGTTGGTAGCCATGGTGCAATACATCGACCTTTGGAGGTTACTACGTCACACCACTCTCTCCCCTAATCCGTACTAACTCATCTGGAAATGGATAGAGTCTGGTGTGTACTCGGTGGCGTCCTGCTACTCCGCCATGTTCCATGGCTCTCTTCCTGATCAAAATTGGCGCCTAACCTAGAAGACTAAGGGCCCGCTATGAATCAGGATCTTCCTCTGGCTGGCCCTCATGGACCATTGTTCGACCGCCGACTATTTGGCTAGGCATGGCCTACCACACACACACACACACATCGATATGTCTCCTCTACGACAAGGATCCCGAGTGCCTAGAGCACCTTCCTGTCCGATGTTCCTTCTCTAGGTAGGTATGGCACGGGGTCCTCTCCTGGGCCGGATCCAATGCGACCCCACCATGCCTGGACACTGTTCTGGTCATGGTGGAATGCCACTTTCTCAGTCATGTCCCCTTCATGCCGAAAAGGGCTCTTGTCCCAACTGTTGCTACTAGCTTGGCTCATATGGCGACATCGATGCCACCTCTCCCTAGGTGCAAAGACTATGCTCGCTTATCCAGGATGAAGCCCACATGCGGGTTAGGACTTGTTCCTTTGTATTGGCCAATATCATCCCCGAGTAGTCACCTTGTACCCCCCCCCCTTGCATCTCTTATGTCTCGCTAGGATTCCCATATGGATCCTTAGGAGGCTACGTTGTATAAATTTATCTTTCTAGCAATGAAAGATACGCAAGCTTTACGTATTCACGAAAAGGAATCTATGTAAAAAAACTACATCTTAACAGAAGTTCTCCAGAAAAATCCAGAGTGAAATCTAGCAATCGATAGATGGGTACACACATTAGAAGGTCACCATCATAGTATTTTTGTAAGGTTTTTAAATTATGTCCACCTCTTTAATTTAATTTGACATATTTTTACAATATTTTAATCAATAGGTGGGGGTGGGCCTATTTTGTCTGACTATATAGTTTTTTTTGCGGGTGCCTGACTATATAGTTTAAGGCGGCCCGTTCAGAGTGAGTGTTAGTAATGATGAATTTTCTTGGGCGGAAAAATCATTCGACCTAAAATATGTACAATTACTTGGGTTACATCTCAAACATGCCGTCATATACCATGATTTACCATTAGAAAAACCTAACAAATTGTAATTATTATCACTTATGGATCATCATTTTTCCATACTCCCAGACGATCCGTGTGCGTCGTATAATTCAAGCACGTACCTCTTCTAACACTGGTAGATGACAACAGTAGATCGATCAATTATCCTTTCTTCACATGCATATAGTTTTCCTTCCTCTCTCTCTCTCTCTCTCCTCGCATGGATCAGCGTAGATTCTCCTTTCGTCCTTTCTCTTAGCTTTTACATTTGAAGAGGCTGGCTCTTTGGCAGGTTACACTAGCTCTTGTGCAAGGCTACAACTCTTCGTCCCAACCTAGCTCCGAGCCTACGTGCACCCGTGGGGCAGCACGTTGAGGCTACCATTGACCATGCCCTTATTAGGATTGTAGGAGGTCCTATCTTATCTTTTTATTTTGAACCATGCATTGTTAACCCGCGTGTGGCCCTCTCAGCATGGGTGCCCATCCATTTTTGATGGTTTCCTTGCATAGAAAAATTAATTGCCCAAGCTAAAATATCTACATCGTTATAAACAATGTGGCCCTCTAACTCTAAGCATGCGTGCCCATCCATCTTGATATTTCTCGATCTTGGACAGGAAAATTAATCGTCCAACCTACCTAAAATATCTACAACCGCATGTGATCGATATCTCCATCATGCACTGTAGCTAGTGAGATCTTCACGATGAACAAATAAGGATAAATGCTTCTTCGATTCGATCTGAACTATTATGAGCTGATCGACCTACCCAGCCAGCCATCCACCCAACCCGTGAAATGAAATTAAAGTCGAGTGGTGCATGAAATGGACATGTATGATCTGAATCACATGTGATCTGCCTCTAGCTAGTTAGATCGATCCATAGCGATGAGGAAGAAGAAAAAGGTAGGTTGCTCTCGTGCAATAAGTGATCTCGTACTATGCGTGCATGCATGGTCAACTTAATCAAAAGGGTGCATCTTAAGGAAGCACATTATGTAGCGTCCATTGGGTAGGTTGTCGAATGAGAGCACTAGTAGAAAAATGGTCAAACGTGAAGCACATTAGTGCCGGTTTGTATTTGAGCCGGCACTAATGTATACATTAGTGCCGGTTCCAACGGCTAGCCGGGCCACTTTCATTAGTACCGGTTCGTGGCGAACCTTTAGCACCGGTTCGTGCCACGAACCGGTACTAATGAGAGTGGTGGCAGGATGTTGTCAGAATGGGGCCCCTCCAGCCCCTTTAGTACCGGTTCGTGCCACGAACCGGTACTAAAGGTCGTCCTATATAAACCCTTCGTCCATCAGCACTCTGTTCTTCCCCCTTTCCCCTCTCCCTCTCCTCTGTTCTTCCCTTCTTCCTCTCGAGTTCATCACAAAATTTGCCCAATATTTTTCAAGATTTGAAGGCCCTCATCCATTCAAATGATCACAAAGGTTAGCAACTTTGTCCTTTCATCTCTCATTGCTAGATTAGCTCTTGCATTGGTTTATATAGTGATTAATTTGTGAGTTTAGTAATTTGGGAGGATATATATATGTGCTAGTATTTGATTTATATGCAATTTGAGGTCAAAAATAACACTTAGTTTGCATATGTAGGTGTGGTTTACTTAGTGCCTTCTAAATCTCCATCGTAGCCACCGTCGATCGCCCGCACCGTCCCGTTGCCGGCACCACCTTGTGGTGAGCCTCTTGTTCATGAAATTTTATATAAAAATTGATGTTTGTGTGATTTGGATATATAGTTACTCGTATAATTATCTTACCCGTATGTTGTTTGTTATACATATAGTGCCATGGTCTTGATATCCGTCCCCGTCGGCCCTAGTCCTTGTTATGATTCGGATGTGGTATGTATATTCTCTTTTAAAACTAGTTGCATTTCGTGTTTATGACAAATTATGCCCATCAAGTTGACATAGAAATTTTTTCTAGGAGGTATGTGAACCGGAAATTCCAACCGACCCTATTGCCGAGAGGTTAAATTTAGTTGAAAGAGAAAACGAGTACTTGAAAAAAAATTGAAAAGAATTGAGGGGGAGAAGATGGAATTGGAGTTGCATGTTGCCGATGTCGTCGATGATCACAAGATCATGATGGAGAAAATGCGCTTGAAGATTAGAAAGATTAGAAAATATGCCATCGACAGTGAGGCTTGGTATCATTATGCTGTTGGATCCATTGTTACCTTAGTTGCGATCTTGATCATATTTGTTGTTGCATTTAAATGCTTTAGCTAGAGAGTTATTTGTTTGTTGCATTTAAGTCTTGTATGAACTTTATGTATGAACTTGTATTAATTGTATGAACTTGTATTAATTTGGTCTATTCGGTGTTGTGTAATGAAGATGAGCCGGCAATGGATGTACGATGACCGATGCTCTCCCCAGTTCGTTGAGGGCATGCATACTTTTCTGCTTGCGGCTGAGGCAAACAAGCAGGCGGATGGTTTTATGCCTTGTCCATGTGCTCGCTGTAAGAATGGTCACAATTACTCTACGTCAAGAACCATTCACGTCCACCTGTTTAAGTCCAGTTTCATGCCCCATTATAATGTTTGGACCAAGCACGGAGAAAGAGGGGTTATGATGGAAGACAATGAAGAAGAAGAGGACGACGACAGCTATCCTGGCCATGGGTTCCCTGAATACGATGATACAACAATGGGGGAAGAAGCTGAGCCGGTAATGCGGGAAGAAGCTGAGCCGGCAATGCGGGAAGAAGCTGAAGAAGAGGCATCAGATGAGCCCATTGATGATCTAGGTCGGGCCATTGCCGATGCAAAGAGAAACTGCGCAAGTGATTTGGAGAAGAAGAAGTTGCAGCGCATGTTAGAGGATCACAAAAAATTGTTATACCCGAATTGCGTAGGTGACAAGAAAAAGCTGGGCACCACACTGGAATTGCTGCAATGGAAGGCAGAGAATGGTGTATCTGACAAGGGATTTGGAAAGTTGCTGGTAATGATAAAGGATATGCTTCCAAAGGACAATGAATTGCCCGAGAGTACGTACGAAGCAAAGAAGGCTGTCTGCCCTCTAGGGTTAGAGGTGCAGAAGATACATGCATGCCCTAATGATTGCATCCTCTACCGCGGTGAGTACGAGGATTTGAACGCTTGCCCGGTATGTGGTGCATTGCGCTATAAGATCTGCCGCGATGACCCTAGTGATGTCGAGGGCCGGCGCCCCAGGAAGAAGATTCCTGCCAAGGTGATGTGGTATGCTCCTATAATACCACGGTTGAAACGTTTGTTCCAAAACAAAGAGCATGCCAAGGCGATGCGATGGCACAGAGAAGACCGTAAGAAAGACGGAAAGTTGAGAGTACCCGCTGACGGGTCGCAGTGGAGAAAAATCGAAAGAAAGTACGGGAAGGAGTTTGCAGATGACGCAAGGAGCGTATGGTTTGGTCTAAGCGCAGATGGCATTAATCCTTTTGGGGAGCAGAGCAGCAACCATAGCACCTGGCCTGTGACTCTATGTTTGTATAACCTTCCTCCTTGGTTGTGCATGAAGCGGAAGTTCATTATGATGGCAGTGCTCATCCAAGGCCCTAAGCAACCCGGCAACGACATTGATGTGTACCTAAGGCCATTAGTTGAAGAACTCTTACAACTGTGGAATGGAACAGGTGTACGTGCGTGGGATGAGCACATGGGGGAAGAATTTGACCTAAAGGCGTTGCTGTTCGTGACCATCAATGATTGGCCTGCTCTCAGTAACCTTTCAGGACAGACAAACAAGGGATACCGCGCATGCACGCACTGTTTGGACGATACCGACAGTATATATTTGGCTAATAAGAATGTGTACCTGGGACATCGTCGATTTCTTCCGAGCAGGCATCCCGTAAGAAAGAAAGGCAAGCATTTCAAAGGTGAGGCGGATCACCGGACGAAGCCTCGCCACCGTACTGGTGCTGATGTACATGATATGGTCAAGGATTTGAAGGTGGTCTTTGGAAAGGGTCCTGGTGGACAACCTGTTCCGAATGACGCTGACGGACGCTCACCCATGTGGAAGAAGAAATCTATATTTTGGGACCTGCCCTATTGGAAAGACCTCGAGGTCCGCTCCGCAATCGACGTGATGCATGTGACGAAGAATCTTTGTGTGACCCTGCTTGGCTTCTTGGGTGTGTATGGGAAGACAAAAGATACACCTGAGGCACGGGAGGACCAGCAACGTATGCACGGAAAAGACGGCATACATCAGGGTCATGCAAGCTACGCTCTAACCAAAGAAGAGAAGGAAATCTTCTTTGAATGCCTGCTCAGTATTAAGGTACCGTCTAGCTTCTCGTCGAATATAAAGGGAATAATAAACATGGCAGAGAAAAAGTTCCAGAACCTAAAGTCTCATGACTGCCACGTGATTATGAAGCAACTGCTTCCGGTTGCATTGAGGGGGCTTCTACCGGAAAACGTTCGATTAGCCATTGTGAAGCTATGTGCATTTCTCAATGCAATCTCTCAGAAGGTAATCGATCCAGAAATCATACCAAGGTTACAGAATGATTTGGTGCAATGTCTTGTCAGTTTCGAGTTGGTGTTCCCACCATCCTTCTTCAACATCATGACGCACGTCCTAGTTCACCTATGCAAAGAGATTAACGTTTTGGGTCCTGTATTTCTACACAATATGTTCCCCTTTGAGAGGTTCATGGGAGTCTTAAAGAAATATGTTCCTAACCGTGCTAGGCCAGAAGGAAGCATCTCCAAGGGCCGTCAAAATGAGGAGGTCATTGAGTTTTGTATTGACTTTATTCCTGACCTTAAGTCGATTGGTGTTCCTGAATCGCGGCATAAGGGCAGACTGGATGGAAAAGGCAAGCTAGGAGGGGAACAAATAATATGTATGGACGGACATTCTCTCACTGAAGCACACTACACAGTTCTACAGAATTCCGCTTTGGTGGCTCCGTATATGGATGAACACAAGAATTTGCTACGCTCCAAACACCCGGAGCGGTCTGATGACTGGATTACACGTGAACAAACCAGGAGTTTCGCCAGCTGGTTGCAAGCACGTACCATGCATGACACCTCTATTGAAGATGACCTGTACTTGCTGTCCCAGTTACCATCTTCGAATATAATGACTTTCAAAGGGTACGAGATAAATGGTAATACATTTTACATGATCGCCCAAGATAAGAAGAGCACCAACCAAAACAGTGGTGTCCGCTTTGATGCAGAAACCAAGACGGGAAAGGAAACATATTATGGTTATATATATGACATATGGAAACTTGACTATTGACGTGGTTTGAAGGTCCCTTTGGTTCGGTGCAAATGGGTCAATATGACACGAGGCGGGGTAACGGAAGACCCGCAGTACGGAATGACAACAATGGATCTCAACAATCTTGCGTATGCAGACGAACCATTCGTCCTAGCCAATGATGTGTCACAGGTTTTCTATGTGAAGTACATGTCTACCAAGCCAAGAAAAAGAAAAGATAAGGAAGCGAATGCATCGTACGATGAGCCAAAGCGGCACATAGTTCTTTCTGGGAAGAGAAACATCGTGGGAGTGGATGACAAGACAGACAAGTCAGAAGATTATGAAAAGTTTGATGAAATTTCTCCATTCACAGTGAATATTGACCCGAGCATCCCGTTAAATGATGAAGATTTTCCATGGCTACGACGCAAAGGGACACACACGAAGAAAAAGTTTCACACCCAAAGATCTGGGATGTGATCGGCTTAACTATCATCACTTTCTTCTGTGTTTCACACCCAGGAGGGAATCTCTGTAATAGTTAGGGTAGCTAGTTATGTGTTTTGGCATTTGAAACGCGAAGAAATTTTATGTGCAAGCAAATTCTTTCATGCATTTACTGATTTTTTCAGCTAAATGACCCTGAAATTGAAAAGCATTTCAAATGAACTCAGAAAAGGATGAAAGTTGGCATGGTATCATAATTTCACCCACATAGCATGTGCAAAAAAGTAGAGAGGGTTACCGCAAAAACTGGATGCACTTCGTGTACAAAATGGACAATCTGTTTCGAAGTATCAGGGTTTTCGGACAAAAACTCATCCGTTAGAAAGGCATTTCATTTTTTAAATAACTTAAGCATTACCAAATTGAATATAATGATAAAACACACTAATATTAAACATAAGAAAAAAGAATCACTGAAAAATGTATTTTTAAAGTTAAGTTATTCACAAACTAGTGATTCACACAAATTTCAAATAATTCAAAATTTAAACTATTCAAATTTAAAAACTACCGGCACTAGCTGAAAGTTTCTAAAAACTATCAAAAATATTCACAAAGAAACTCTAAATACAGCAAAAAACAACTAAAAATAAATAAAACAAAATAAATAAATCAGAAAAGAAAAAACTAAATGAAAAAAGCCCACCTACCGGGCCACAGCGGCCTGCATACGACTAGAAACCCAGCCTGTGGTTGGGCCAGGATGCAGGCCCGCAAGCCCAATAGGCCCCACAATGCAGAGTAGCAGAGGTAGGCCCAGAAGGCTTGCTTTAGAGAGGAGCTCGAGACAGCAGCGGCGGCGGGGCTTATAAGCAGGTGTAAGCGCCCTTCGGCTAGCGAGGTGGGACTAAACTTCTGCGCCCCTCGCCTGGCAGCGCACCCCCTTTAGTACCGGGTCGTGGCACCAACCGGTACTAAAGGGGGGGCCTTTAGTACCGGTTGGAGCCACCACCCGGTACTAAAGGGGGTCGCTTCCCGCCGCTTGGGCTAGCCAAAACAGACCTTTAGTACCGGTTGGTGGCTCCAACCGGTTGGTGGCTCCAACCGGTACTAAAGGTGTCCCCTATATAAGAAACACTTCGGAAATTTTCAGTTTCTCATCTCCCACTTCTCTCTGCCGCCGCCCCGTCCCGCGCCGTCGCCGCCCCCGTCGCGCCGTCCCCGTCGACTCCGCGACGCCCCCGTCCTCGTCGCGTCGTCCCCGTCGACTCCGCGGCACCCCCGTCGCCGTCCCGGTCGCCGATCCCCTCGCTTCGCCGTCGCCGTTGCCTTTGGATCGACCTCGCCTCGCCGTCACCGTCGCCTCGACCTTGCCCGCGCGCGCTGTGAGCCCCTTCCCCGGCCCCTCTCCTCCCTCCAATCGATCGTAGCGCACATCGGCGCCGGCGCTGGCGCGGACCGTAGCGCACACACACGCGCGCGCGCACACACACACTACATGCACACACACACTAGACGCGCGCACACACACAATTTTTCTGTTTTTAGCTTTTAGTTTTTTCTGTTTTTCTGTTTTTCATACAAAGTTTTAGATGAATTAATTAATTAGATTAGATTAATGTCAAATAGTATGTAGGAATGTTAGTTATAATATATATAATGTCAAATGTTATAGAAATGTTAGTTATATAGAAATGTTAGAAATTTTGGAAATGTTAGTTTTAGCTAGCTAGATGAATTAGATTAATTTCAAATTGTTAGACGATGATCGATGTTTTTTTAGTTTCTTATATTTTTAGTTATAAAATTTAGAATTTGCATATATGAAATCATCACAATCCATCATTTAAAAAATGTTACTTTACTTTTGCGGCATATAGTATTTTGTTGTCGACGATGCCCGGCCCGCATCCTCGCCGTCGACACGTCCGCGACGACGTCCTGCTTCAGAGGACCCATGTCCGGGACTGGGCTCCGCCGGGCTGGCACTGGGAGGTGCTACCTTCAGGGGCGCGACGCTTGGTGAGGAACCCGGCCCCGGGTCCCGTCGTCGACCCTCATCTCCTTTGGTGGCATTCGCGTGGGTCACTTTCGGTGCGGAGGGAGCCGGCCCCGCCGGAGGTGGTACGTCACCGTGTCAGGGAGGAGGACGAGCACGTCCATCGCTACATGGCTGCTATGGACGTCAGGTTCTCCAATACCTGGCAGGTTCTTTGGGGAGATCACCCAAGCTATGATCCAGTGATGGTTCCTTCATTTTGGTTGTCCACCGCCTAGATTACTCTCTAGTATTCGATCTTTATTAGCTAGCTAGCTAGCTAGTGATGTATTCGATATATAATATTCGAGATGATTTATTCGAGATTATATATATTATTTGAGACGATGTATTCGACGAGATTATATCTATTATTCGAGACGACGTATTCGAGATTAAATCTATTATTCGAGACGATGTATTCGAGATTATATCTATTATTCGAGACGATGTATTCGAGATTATATCTATTATTCGAGATTATACTAAATTGTTTTATATTTCTTTTGGCATAGTTAAATAAAAGCTATGGCGGACAATACCGACAGAGAGAGAGAACAGACCATGTTCGATATCATACGCGGGCCAGATGATGATCAGAATGAAGAAGATTTTGACGGCTCCGAATTTCTAAACAACACCAGAGAGGGTGATATGATATTCGATCGCGACGACCGAGAAGATGAAGTCATGAACTACGACGAAGAACATGTTGATCCTGAAACAACAAACACCGGCGAGGTATATATATTTATATAAGCAGGAATCTGGTGATCATCGCATGTTTTAAATGAGTTGAAGATATATTAACGAATCGATCTTTCTTCTTTCAGCCATCCGGATCGAGCAAATCTTCAGGCAAAAGGACGAAACGAGGCCCGAACAAAAAGTTGAAGGAGGGCGTAAAGTACAATATCGAGGCATTCAAACCTAATGGCGAACCATTAGCGCCTAAGAAGATTGCGGACAAGTTCGTTCGTCAGTGCGGAGTTCTTGTGAAGGACCAACTCCCGATCTCCCTTCAAGAATGGAGAAAGCCAGCAAAGCCACGTCCAGATGTTACTTTTGTCGACGAGAATAAAAAAACTGCTTTGGGATACTCTCATGGAACATTTCACCCTACCAGATAATATCACAGAAGCAGATGTGCGGAAAGTCAAGGACGCTGCTTTTAGGAAGATGGCGGTTGCATTCAAGAACCACAAGAGAATGATGTGGGAGAAGTACGTCAAGGGAGGAAGGAAGACTCCAGTATTCGAGGGGATACTAGAGAATCAAAGTGCTCATTGGGACGATTTCGTGAAATTCAAGGATTCAGAATTAGCTAAGGAACGGTCGAGAATAAACAAGGCCAATGCCGAAAAAAAGGATAAGTTCCATAAGCTGGGGCCAGGTGGCTACGCGGTGGCAATGCCTAAGTGGGATAAGTCTGAGAAAGAGATGGAGGATGCAAGTGTCACTCCGGTTACTAAGAGCTGGCCCCCCAGGTGCAGGACTTGGTTCTATGCGCATGGGGGGGAGTTGGACCCGAAGACAGGCAATGTTTCGACGAAGGCATGTCTGAACGGAGCCGACGATGCGCTACTTGTTGCAATAGAAGAGGCTCGATCGGGGGTGTTCCAGCCCAACAGAGAGAACGACGAGCTTACGCGTGCCCTGGGAAATCCTGAACACCCGGGAAGAACACGAGGCAAGGACGCTATTCTGTGGTATGAGGGGTTTTCGGACTGGAACGCCGACTACAGAACCCGTGCGAGAAAGAAGATTGCGGAGGACAAGAAGAGGAAGATGGAGGAGGAGCAGAGGAAGCGGGACTATGAACGCCTTCAAGGCCTAGAAGCAAGTCAAGCAGAATTGGCAGTTAAATTCCAGCGGCAGCAGGAGCAGATCGACTCACTTAGCCAGCAAAGGGGGTCTCAGCAGCTGCAGCAGCTAGTGGATGATCCAGCATTGGATACCACCACCCCATCCATGCCGAGAAGCAGTGTGGGTTCTGCCCCGGGCGACGCGGTAGTGCTGGATAGATACCCCGTGGATGACATCACGGAGAACACTAACTGCGAGCTACACTTCAAAATGAAGAACATATCCATGAAGGTGGCGGACGCCGTTGCTTTTTCAAATTCCCCCGAGGCAACCTTCCATTGCAACCCGATTCCAGCGGGCTATGCTCGTGTCTTGGTTGATGAGGTGGTGGACCAATATTCGGGGCTAGAGCTTGACATTCCTGGAGGTGACGAGGAGCACACACTCGGAGATGCCAAACATCGTATCATCCTATGGAGAAAGGATTGCATCATTTTCCGAAGGCCACCGACACCCCGTCACCCGACTCCTCGTCGAAGTCCGCCACCGAGTCAGCAGACTCCCGCTCCTCCAAGTCCACCAACGCGTGAGGCCACTCCTCCTCCTCCAATTCCGGCAAAGTGTCAGGCCACTCCTCCTCCAAGTCCGACACAGCGTCAGACGTCCACTCCTCCTCCAAGTCCGGCACAACCTCAGGCCACTCCTCCTCCAAGTCCGGCACAGCTTCAGGCCACTCCTCCTCGTCCAACTCAGCCCCGTCAGCCGTCTCTGCCACATCAGCAATCGCAGAAGAGACACCCTACAGCTATGGTGCGTAGTGGTACCAGTCGAGGTCATAGTACAGGAAGTACAGGCGGAGGCAAGCGATATAAATATGGTCCAAACCTCACTACTCCTCTTCCTGTGAGGGCTTACGACAGGACCGAGGAGCAAACCAATGCCATAGTGCGGGCAGAAGTCGACGCCCATTTTGGACCGAAACCGCCACCGCCGCCAAGGGAGAAAGTGCATGTGCAAGTAGTTGACCACTTCATTCGTATGGCTCAACCACCAGCTCCTAAGCCTGTTGACACAGACTATGAGCGCCACATCAGGAAGTGTAATCGACGACGTCTACACAAGGAGGCGAGCTCGAGCTCGAGCAAACAACAAGCACCCGTTGAAAAATGCGGGAAAACCGTTGCCCAGCTGGGAAAACAGGCGGCGCAATCGATCCCCCCGCTTGTTGTGCCGCCAACAACACGTGACAGTACGCACGCCCAATATTATTGTGGCCAAACAGTTTACGTTCCCGAGGTGGGCGATGTGGTAATAACCCAGGAGCATATAATGCAGGCTGAAGAACTCAAGATCACTGTTGGACAACTCCTCGAGATCGACGACATGCCTGCGATTACAGAGGAGGAAATAAAACGGAAATATGTCCGGGGCCAACCTTTGGTCGAGCCAGAAGATGTCAAGAAGCTCCCAACGAGAATGTATGAATTGCATCAATGGTACATGGACATTACCAAGAGATCCGATCGAGAGTCCCTCATGGTGCAAGTCAAGAAGGATCATTACTACCATGAGAATGCTATGACCGTTGAGTATTCTAAATTGTTTCAGTTATACAATCAAGACGCACTCGACAAATCTATCGTCAGTTGCTATTGTCTGTAAGTGATTTCTTTCTGTAATTTAAGTCTCAAGCTAGCTGTAGTGATCCTTTTGATCAATCATTACCTGTAATTATCCTCACTATATTCTTTTCTGTGGTATTATGCAGGATGAAGATGTATGAAATGAGAAAAGGTGGACGCTATGGCATTGGGTTCATTGACCCAAACACCGTTAATCAATACACATGGAAAATAAACAAGCATTATGAAAAACAAGTAGAGGACACCATGCTAGAGTTCTTGAAGCGCCTCAAATACAATAAAGATATACTACTTCCTTACAACTTCCAGTGAGTCACACTTTCTTGTACTACAAATTCTCTGTTTTTACCTACTAGCTAGCTACATGTTTTTGCTTACATATGCCTGCTTAATTAAGATATGCAAGCGTGTGTGCATGCAGATTTCACTGGATCTTGTGTATCATTAAAGTTGACGCCGGAACAGTTGAAATACTGGACTCGCTACTCAAAGCAAAAAGTGACTACAACATCTTGTATGGGATAGTCAACAGGTAATTTCAATCATTATTTATAACTATATATCTCGGCCTATTTAGTTCGTCATTTCATGATATGAACTATTTAATAACTCCTTTATTCATTTTCTTTGTCGGCGGGCAGGGCTTGGTCAAGGTTCATCAGCGTCACGGAAGGCGAATGGAAACCACAGCTGAAATGGTTTCGATCCAAGGTAAGTAATTAAGTAGTACTAGCTAGCTAGCTAGCTGCCATCTCTTTAATTATCATGCTTGATTAATTATTATCTGATCAAATTAAATTCCATTCTCGTAATAAAGGCCCTGAAGCAGGCGCAGGGGACTAATCTGTGTGCATACTGCGTTTGCGAGAACATTCGCATGATGGCGTCCGAAAGGAGCAGATCTCAAAGACAGGAATGGGTACGCTTGTCAGAACAGTATTCACAATTTTTACACCATTGTCGATATCTAGTCACACAACTAATACACATGCATATTGATCTCCTTCTTAACAGTTCAAAGAGGTGCGGGACAAGCTCTTAGAAACGGAGCGCGTAGAAGCACTTCAAGAGGAAATAGCGGGATTTTTGCTCGACCATGTCATAAATCCGAAGGGAGAATACTATTACCCGCTACCGCCCCCATCGACCAGGTCATGAACCACTTCCAATTGTCATCGTGCTCCGAAGGCACCAATTAGGCTAATGCCACTGGCTCCGAAGGCAACATGCATATGTAGGAGAAATTGTATATAGCTATACATGTGTGTATGTGTAAATTAATATGGTGGTTTGTGAGACATTGATGATATATATATGATTGGTTCTACTAGAAATTCTATATATATATGCATAACATGTACAATGTGTAGTACCGTAAAATACCAGCAAACGAAAAAGTATTAAAATGGAAAACACAAAATTAAATGAAAAAAAATCATAAAACCAAAACCTCTCAAATATTTTAGTACCGGTTGGTGTTACCAACCGGTACTAAAGGGCTCCCGGCCCCCGGAGCTGGCTCGTGCCACGTGGTTTCCCTTTAGCACCGGTTCGTGCTGAACCGGTACTAAAGGGGGGGCTTTAGTGCCGAAATAATAGTGCCGGTTTCTAAACCGGCATTAAAGGGCCTTACGAACCGGTGCTATTGCCCGGTTCTGCACTAGTGGAGGGCCCCGTTCAAGTTCATTGGGTAGGGCATGCATACATGGTGCATGTAATAATTAAACATTGTGGCTATGGATGATGCGTGCATCTTCTCAAGCGATACTGGGAATTCGTGTGCATGCATGCGTGAGATGCTTCAGGGAGTCGGCGAACCCTAAACTGAGAACTGTTAGATATTTTCAAGTGAAGTAACGCAGCAACAAGTTTTGAAGTGCTTGCAGTGCAGCAGTGGCACTTCGGGCGATTGTCTCTCCAGACGTTGTATGAGCTCTCAATGCATGCATGAATGAAATAGTTCATCAACACAAAACATATTTGCAGGTTACACTGAGCTGTTTCTTTTTTCTGCCATGGTATTCGAGTTGCAGAACGAGTAGCTTTTGCCAGATACATAGAGTCCCCCCAAAATTTTACTACTATTTTATTGAACCAGTTTCAGCGTCTGCTTCAAGCACGGAAGGAATATAAAGACGAACAACAGGAGGGTAAGAACAGATAGAAAGTCAAGCCCAATCCAGAATTTGAACAAAAAGTCCAGCCCAGCTAAGAAAGGAGGCCTTCTTCTAGGCCCAAATACAAAATGTTTTCCTCTTCCTCGGTAGCGTTAAGCACCGGTTCACCTTCTTGCCACCAACACGCGCGGTCAACTAGACCGGCCCGTTAAAAGCACAACACTCATCCTTTCTAGATCGCACTCGCTCAAAAAAATTCGCTCTCAATTGCACATGCAGGTTCTCTCTCGATCGCACTGCCTCAAAAAAAGTTTATCAATTTTGAAGAAAAAATTACAAAGTTGAAAAAAGTTCATAGATGTTGAAAAAAGTCCATCCATTTTGAAGAAAACTTCACAAATCTGGAAAATTTTATCGATTTAAAAAAACATTGATTTATAAAAAAATCATGGATTCTGAAAAAACTGTTCAATTTTGAAAAAAGTTCAACAATTTTTAAAAAATGTTCACCAATATGAAAAAGTGCATCGATTTTAGAAAAGTTCATTGATTTTGAACAAAAAAGTTCACAAATTTGAATAAGTTCACCAAACCAGAAGAAGAAGAAGAAGAAGAAGAAACCATGGAAAAAAATGTATGTAATCACATCGGCGTGAGGTATTTTAAATAACAAGATAAGAACATTCTCTCTCTCTCTCTGTCTCTCTCTCTCTCTCTCTCTCTCTCTTAATGTTTCTTGTCGGTCTTTCATGTTTCTTCTGGATTTTTTTCCTTTTTCCCATCACATTTATATTTTATTTAGTTATCATTTTTTTTCTTTTGATTCATCAAAATTTGAAAAAACTTTACACAAGAATATACATTTTTTTTATATATGATTTTTTAAAAATATTTGGTGATTTTTGAAACTCATATACATGATTTTTTATGAAATCCATGAAAAAATTAAAATTATGTAAATATTTTGAACCTATTAAAATAGTTTTTCTATTGAAATAAGCAATACATTCTGAATAATTTCATTCAGATATATGAGTATTTCAAATAATAAGAAAATACTTTAAAATTTAATACTTTTATAGGACAATTTTCTTGTGCCCTATCACCATTTTATTTAATGTATACCAAACTTCCATGATTCCGGCTACAACCAATATTTTTTAATGCATAACATTTACCAAAATATGTATAAAGATTTATTACATGAACATTTCATTTCATATGCACGATGTTTTATTTTTTTTGTGTACGTGAACACTTTTTCATTTTTCCATTGTCGAAGCTGAATTTTAATGACATTAATTAAGCGAAGAAAAACAATCTCATTCATAGTTACTAAGGGCATCTTCAACGTTGGCCCCTAAAACATACAATATATTTATCCGCAAAATATTTAAGCGGATCCTTTGAGGAGGGTGTAAGTGACATCAAGGATTTATAAGGTGTACCATATTTTCCGGGAGTCCAACCGAAAGGAATCTCACAGTTTAAGCGTGCTTCGCTTGGAGCAAATTGAGTATGGGTAAATGACTGAAAAGTTGATCCTAGACTCACATGAGTGAGGACAAAATGTGCAGGAAAGACGAGTGTATGTCTAGATCCCGAGAGTTATGGCCGAAAATCGGTGGGTTTGATCGAGGCCTTACGCTAATCAACGTCACACTCCTAGAAAAAAATGGCCCAAAAAGGGCTCGGCTTGAGCACCATAAAGTACCGGGCCTTAAAAAGCTGACATTTTGCAATTGATTTCATTATCTATAAACATACAAAAGTTGCCATTTGAAACTAATATTATGACATGATAAGTAGATTCAAACACAACGACCTAAAAATGCCGAGACTACAAAAAATTCAAGAGAAAAAATTGCACAATAAACAGAATGCATTGGAATTTTGTACTACTATTCACGCGTAGACCTCTAAAACTACAAAAAAATTATTTCCAATGATATACTCCCTACGTCCTAGATTCACTAAAGCTATGTTAGTTTGCAAAAACGTCTTACATTATGGCAAGGTGGGAGTATATCATAAATTTGCCATGATGTATACCATTACTAGATTCACTAAAGCAGAAAATTGTGAAAAAGGAAAACAAAATTAACACACACACACACACACACTTGTCATGATAAAAAGACATACATTTGCAATGATAGATAATAAACAATATTAGAAAAAATATCGAAAAACAGGGTAAACACACACAAAATGCCACAATATATAGCATTACATTGCCCCATCATCAGTTTCTTTAATTTGCCATGATTGTAGTGTTTTTTTATCCAAATTTTCCATGGCAGGAGTGAAAAGTTTTCCTGCGTTTTCTGTGATAAAAGATTGCCAAAATTTCATAAACATGCCAAGTGACAAGTACAGCAATTATCTTGGATAGGAAGCTAGTTTTTACCACTAGAGGGGCACAAGCCAAGTAGCAGTCTCGGGTGGTGTTATGCTACGGCCGCGCGGGGGGGGGGGGGGGAGGGGGGCTATTTGGACGACTTCTGGAGAGCCTAGATTTCCCTGGTCCATGCCACCGTCAATTCAGAAATTCAAAATATGTTCAAGATTTTGCAAAAATACCTATGAATTTGAAAAGGTTAATAAAATTCTAAAAAGTTCACAGATTTAAGAAAAGGGGCGCTGCTACGCGTCAGCCGATGGATCTTTTTAAAAGATCCTCCGCCTCGTGGGCCATCGGATCTGATGGATTGAGCGATCGGGGGTCACCTTCTACCACTGCAACATATGATATGTTGTGGAAAATTTGCAACATAGGTCCAGTTGCAGATTAGTTTTGCAACACATGTCTTGCTATAGTTTTTTTTTTGCAACAGAGGTCTTGTTACAATTTTTTTTGGCAACAGAGGTCTCGTTGAATTTAATTTGTTTTGTAACAGAGGTCTTGTTACAGTTATTTTTTGCAACAGAGACCTTGTTGCAAAAATTCGTTGTAGCAAGCGGCAAGCAGCGGCCACGTCCGCCAAAAGAAAGGCCGGTGCCCCCTTGTGACAGCGGGGCAAGAATGGATGCATCTCCTCGCGGTGGACATGGACGCCGATGCATCCCCAGGACGACATATGCAGCTTGAGTTGGGGCGCACTGGAACGGCAGAGTTCATGGTAGACACAGGCGGCAGCGGCGGCGCCCATGCCGGTGACCTCGTCGGTGTGCTGCCAGCGGCAAGCTTCGGTGGCGGCGATCGAAGCAGCGAGAGGAGGCGTCGCCTTGACGTGGAACTCGGGAGGAGCGCGGGTGGCCACTGCTCTCATGGGGATCCAGATCCCGCAACACACCAGTTGTTGCGCGCGCGCGCGGGGGGGGGGGGGGGGGGGGGGGGGGGGTGGCATTGCAATAACAATTCAGTTGTAATACATAGTCTAGGTAATACGTTGCTGCTAGCCATCTGATTAAAATCAGATCTAGCGGCCACGGAGGCGGCAGACACACGCGTCAGTATCCGTCGGGTGATCCCAATCATTTCCCAAAAAAAGTCGAACTTGTAAATTTATCACACATTTGAAAATATATTCACGAATTTTAAAAACATTCATGTATTTAAAATGAATCCTAAAATATAATAACAAAAAATAAAACAGTAAAAACATAAAAAAGAAAAAGAAAAATGAGTAAAGAAAATAAAACAAGCCAAAAAACTTCATTAAACCGGAATAGAGGGATAGGGCTAGATTGTATTTGAAGTGCAAAATGGCCAAAATGGGCGCCTGGTCCTCTGTTAGGGCCGGCATATTCCCCATTTCTTCCCACATTGGGTTTGGAAAGGTTCTAGAACCTTGTTTGATCCTAATTTTTTTCCCACTTTCCTTTTTTAAGTTTTCTTCTTTTTAATCTTTTTACGTTTATTTTAGTATTTAATTTTCATTTCTGTTTTATCTTTTATTTTTTTAACTTTCTTCATTCTTCTTTTTCTTTTATTTCTCATTTTGCAAACATCTTTCAAACTCGTTAACATTTTTAATAGTTATGAATAATTATTGAAATTTTGAATATTGTTTTTGAAATTGTGAACATTTTCTAATATTGATAAACATAATTACAAATTCATAAATATTTTTAAAAATCGGAACATTTTCAGATTTACCAACATTTTTAGAAATCACGATTCATTTTTTGCAATTGAGAACATTTTTATAAAACTCATGAACATTTTTCCGGATTTAGAGCATTTTTTGAAAATTTGGAACAATTTTTAAATTGGCAAACACTTTTTCTTTCTGATGTACAATTTTTCAAATGCATGATTGTTTTCGAATTTAGATGATTTTTTTTCTAAAATTTGGAATCTTCTTTTGAAACTCACATACATATGTTTTAGTTTTGTGGACATTTTTAAGTAATTCATTGAGCTTTTTTGAACAAACAAACTTTTTTTAACAATAATGAACATTTTATCATTTCTCAAACAATGTTTTTTCAAAATTGTGAGCATTTTTTAATATGCAAACATTGTTTGAATCGTGAACTGGACCCAAGATCGCTAGCGCACGACTTTTGGACACTGATTGCTTCACACTGGACCCAAGATACCATGAAGGTTTCTTACGATGTCGCTTTCAGATGAGTAGATGTATGTTCTTGCGCGTAGTGACTACCTTGGAGAAGGCTGATAACAATTTCAAGCCGAGAAAGGATTGTTGTGGCAAACTTTCCTTCTCTCCTCTGCAGAAATGCGCGACAGCTCTTAGGATGCTTGCTTATGGTAAGGCCATAGATGCAAATGCAATTGATATAGAAATCAGGATGTGAGAGAGCATATGCTTGAAGACTATGATGGAATTCACTTGCACTGTGTGTAGAAAATATGAATCCCTAGAATTATGTGTTGTATTGATCTGCCCCTCGTGAGGGATTATATAAAGTACATGGTAGGGTAGAGACTTGGAGTACAAGACAAGACATTACTAATTCTATCTTTTACTCAAACACAATATACTTATAACATTCCTCCTCAGTCATAGCCGGAGTGAAGCGGACGATTGCGACTGAATTTGAAATCTTGCGCATCTGTCATCTTCTCTATTGCGCCATCATCAACTACATTTCTGATGGGTCAGCACCTGGGGTGGTGACTGCGTCCCTTCTGGTGCCTTCCTCGTCTCTCCTCTGTTCCCTCCCGCAATCACAGTAGGAGTGGCGTGGACGCTGGTGACAACGCGAACGCTGTTGACTGGAGTTGTTGCCGATGTGTTGCTGTGACCAAGCCATTAATGTCGACGTTGATGCAGCGGATCATGGTGACGTAGCCATGGTCGTTGTCGTCGTGGATGATGAAGCCGCACAAAGCCGGAGGCGCAAAACAAATGTGCTATGACGGAGCTGCAGACGTGGACGATGCACCTTACGGATGTCAGAGGGTGTCGTCGGCGATGAGTTCGCCGGTTTTGCCAAGACCGGAGGAAGCCCATCGAGCACACATCGGTTTTGCCAGAACCGTGTGGCCGTGTAGGGTCATCACTGTAGTGACGCCATGTCGATGCAGTCGTGCCATCGTGGATGACGCGGTCGATGCCGTTGTCGTGACACGGTCAATGGCATCGTCGAGGTCGCGTCTTGCAGAAAAATCTGTCAGAGGATGCTAGATGTCCATCTCATGAACAAGGCGGTAACGGTGTGTTGACAAAGATATTGATGTAGACCATGTTGATGAAGATATTAGTGATGAAGTGTTGACGATGATGTTGCAGCAGCGTATTGAGAATGATCCGTCGCTTCAAGGTGTCCCTCCGCGGTGACGAAGCGTCGATGCCGTGCCGTGCTGAAAAAGTATGTTGGCTCGTAGCCCGGTATAGTCGTACAACTCGACGTCGTTCGGCTCCGGTCAGCGAATATTGATGCAGATCGCTCGGTGTAGGTTGATGTGTCGGCTCGGTGTAGACGGCATGGCGGCGCACGAATGGTCGTCTGGTCGATGGAGTCGGCTTAGTGGAGATCGCGTCCGTGCGCGCGCCTGAAAGAAGAAGAAGACCCGCGGGCCCTCCCGGTGTCCCGGACTGCGAGCCGGCTCATCTGAGGATGCCGACGTGCAGCTAGGTTGTCGTGGTGGTCAGCCATATCGATGAAGTCGCGCACACAAAAGTAGCCTGCCGCTGGCTGTGTGGATCAACATGCCCATCCTGATCTCCATGTATGCATGCATGCATGATGGGGCTGGTGGGATAGGGCGTATATATGCGATCGATCTGCACATGTTCCTGGGCGTCGCGTACGACGCGTGGGCATTGCCGTGTTGGGCGGCTGTGAGGAGCTGTATGGCCGTGTGCTGTTAAGTATACTAGCTTAGTCCGCGCGACGACACGCCGTGCCCGTCGACCAGTCACGACTATGTAAACTATGATCCAAGCAATAGAGTAATTAATAGTTATTCGTTATCAATTAAAAAGAGACATAACAGTACATAAAAAAGTTGAAGATGACAAAGAAGTAGATTTATTACGAACATAACAATTAATATTGGAGAACTGCTTTTTTTAGAGGAACAAGAACTACTTACTGAAACCATATACAACTCACCCTACACAGTAGGCTTACATGGAGATACAAACATACTGTAATAAGAAGTTGCAATCAGTTTTCACTGGAATGGTTCATTTGTTATTCTAAAAATATTTGTATATTCAATACAATATTTATCAATTAAGAAATCTATTATAATTTAAAATAATACACACAGTTGTAAACATTTAATTTTAGAAATTATTATTTTAATTATACAAAAATATGAATGATTGTAAACACATTTGTTTAGTTTAATGTTCATATAATTAAAAAAAATCATAATTTAAAATTTAAACTACAATTATTTGTGTGTTAGATATAAATGTTTGTATTAATAGTTTAATATTTTTGAATATAAAACTTTACACATATTTGTATTCCTCTAAACTATAAAACATTTATATATATATAATACTACTTATAAGACACGTAATATTTAGATGTTATTTTTGTTACTGAGATCATAATTTACATACTATCTACTTCCAATATGGACTACATGCGTAGAAAAATGAGAGAATCCGCACTTAAAATATGTGTATAATATGTAGTTCCTATTGAAATCTCTAGAAAAACTTATATTTAAGAAAGGAAGGAGTACAAATTCTTAAAAAAAACAAAGGTGCAAAATGGGATTTCAGCTGACTGGCCCACTGTTTGCACGGAAAGGATATAGGCAGTAGTCACCAAATTGAACCATCAGTTATCAGCGGTCTTTGTGGTTTATGCGTCTATGAAAATCTATGAAACCAGAGTCCTAGCTCCCTCGGACACTCGTATGCCGCAGCTACTTCCTTCACATAATCAGGCACAATACTGTCGCTAGTTTGGGCAGGACACACGCCATTCACCTTCAGCGATCTGCGCTTGGCAGCAGCGTCATGACGTGCTCTCGGCAAACTTGCCCTGCACATACATGTCCCAACTCACAACCATTAGAGAGAGCAATGCGTACCGTCGACAGTGCGTGCAACAGGTGAGCCGTGAGCGCATTCACCGTCCCGGGGTCCAGCACGCCGTTGAACCTGGCGACGGTGCTCTCCCACAGCCCTGCTACCTCTGACGCGGCAAGCGTCTTCCGGGCGACGAAAGCGGACCCGCGGAGCGCACAGCCTCAGAGCTCCTCCCCACAGTTGCGAAACATTGAATCCACGCAGCCCAGCCTTATCGGTTGTCAGTAGAGATAATTGCACGTATCATCCGGAACTTCTTTTTTTTTGCATCGAATATCATCCCGGAACTTGCCGGCTCGGTCCAACTCAGTCCTGGAAGTTGAGTACGATCCAATACGATCCTGATTTTTGAAAATACATCCACACTACGGTCCTGAAACTTGGGCAGCCAGTCCTGGCTCTACGCTTGGCATACGTACCACGTATCAGCCCGCATGCCACGTCATCGCCGGTCCCGCCTGTCAGCCCCGGGCCCAGCAGGCAGAGCGGAGCCCGCCCGTCAGTGCGCGAAGCGGTGGTTAACACAGTTGACCGTTCGGTGCGGGGAAAAAATCCCCAATTCCCCACCCACGAACCCTAGCTTCTCTGTTGCAGCGGCGATGGGCGGCGCGAGCGTGACCTCCAGCATTTTCCTCGCCGTGGAGAGCGAAGACGGCGATGGCGCGTCGGGGGCGGTCGCCGGCAGTGATGGATCCGGGTGCAGTTTGTTGGAGATGGCGTATCCACAGGAGGTTTGGCGTCGGGGTGAGCCCTGTATCCGACCGGAGAGGAGCCATGTCTTGCTGGCCCGGACGCCATCAATGGACGCGTTGGAGGCACAGTAAAGCAAGCTTGTTCTTGTGGCCACGGCAATTGGAGACGGCGACGAGGCTGTGACGCCGGGCGCTCTGCTTGCCGCCATCGAGGCGCGTTGTGGTGTTCTGCAGTCAGAGGTGAGCATCGAGGTAGCCTGCCCCCCGCATGACTTATGGCTGTTTTTCTCAACGGAGGAGAAGTGCACGGCGGTGCTGCACTCGTCGATGAAGCTCAAGTGTTGCCGTCGGTGGATTCAGTTTCAGCGTTGGGTCAGAGAGATTCGCGGCACTCTGGATGCGCTTGAGTACAAGAGTAAGTTAAGCTTTGAAGGGCTCCCAGATCAGGCATGGTCGATGCAATCAGTGTCAGATGTGGTCAAGGGTTTAGGAGGTGAACTGATAGAGATCATACCGCCGAAGAACCGGCGCGAGCTTGAGGTAATGGCGTGGCTCCGCAACCCGTCCAAAGTTGGCAAAGTGCTGGACGTGGAGATACCCGAGCCTAAGATTGCGCTGTGTACAGATCCTCCTCCACAATCACTTGAAGAGTTTGTCACACGTGAAATTGTGTCGTCGTTGTACGGGCCGTCGTCGCCGAGGAAGAAGATGACGATTGTGTATCCTGTCGTTTGTCACATGAAGGAGGTGACTGACTGTGGCCCTCTACTCGCTGAAGATCTGCCGGCTGCATGGCTTCCCGGCGAAGGGGAGGACCTGACACGCACGCACAAATTCATCACTGTGCTTGGCCAAGTTGACGGATATGACAATTGAGCTATCTGCTATCTATCTAGCTATCTATGTAGCTATTTATCTAACTATCTATCTTAGTTTATGTATGAGTTTTTAAACTTGGTATGTACCATGGTTAAATGGATATCTGTATGTGATGGATATCTGTATGTCATTTTCACAATTGAGCTATGTACCATGGTTAAATGGATATCTGTATGTAATGGAGATTTCTGAATTTGCATTTGTCTCTGTGTACTTCGGTATGTTATGAAATGACAGCAAACACCATATATTATGAAATGACAGCAAGCATCATCTATTGTGAAAATGACAGCAAAACAACATATATTTTGCAAAATTACAGTAAACATCATATATTTTCCCCAAATGACAGCATTCATCATATTCCCAAAATGACAGCAAGCATCATCTATTGTGAAAATGACAGCAAAACAACATATATTTTGCAAAATTGCAGTAAACATCATATATTTTCCCAAAATGACAGCATTCATCATATATTTTTTGCAAAATGACAGCAGTGAAGATCAAACACAGAAGATCAAACATCATATATTTTGAAGCATGATCTGGCAGCAGTGCATATAGCTAGTTTAAGTCACAGTGACAATAACCTATTACAAAAGCATGATCTGAAGCATGATCATGAACAGAACATGTCCATTAACATGTTCTAAGTCTGATCATAGGCAGAACACAAAATGAAACCATCACATTTCCTTCACTTTCACCCACCCCTGAGTTCATCGAACATGTTTACTTTCCTAGGTTTTTTAAACCCTCTCACGTTTTGACTAGAGCTAGCTCCTCCAGTTCTTTTTAGTGTTGCTTTCTTGGACAGACATGCATTCATCCTACCCTCCTCCACCATTGCGGATCTGGCTTGTTCTGCTCCCTCTTATCTTTATGTAGAATTTCAGCTTGCAGTCTTGTAGCCTCTTGTTGAACAGTCCGCTGCTCCCAAGCTCTCTGTCTTGCTGCCTCTTGAGTTTGCATAAATGATTGTTGCCTACCAATCTCATCTGCTTGGTTTATAAAAAACAGTGCCTCCTCTGCATCATATCTAGTTTTGCACAATCTTCTTTTCTCTTCAGCAATCCTTTGTTTCTCTTCCGCCTTGACTCTTTTCGCCTCTTCAGTTTGTTTCTTCCTTAACTCCATAGCTTCCCTTCTCTTGTCTGCCATGGCCAGTTTTTCCTCTAGTGCTTTCTTTTTCTTTTCCTCGCTAGCTTTCTTCTTCTCCTCAGCAACAATTCTTTTTGCTTAAATTGCAGCTTTTTTCTTCTCCTCCGCAGCCTGTTTCTTTGCTAGAAGCTCTTCTTTCTTCTTCTCATTAGACATCCTAATTTTCTCCTCTTCTTCTTTTAGTTTTGCAATTGCTGCATCAAACTTTGCCTGATCTGCTATCTCCCTTCTCTCAGCTGCAGCTCTAAGTCTGGCAATGGCAATAACCTCTCTTTTCCTATGCACATCATCTGTTTTTGTTGCTGTACTAGGTTGAACTGGAGGCTGTGATAGGGCCTGCTGCTGTATGAAAGCATTCTCAGGCAGTGGGCCTTGCACAACTTCCTCTCTTTGCCTAGATTCTCGCTGCAGAATTAAACAAAACATTTAACTCTACATCTGAATTTGCAAGTGAAAACAGAGTATGTGCAACTGTTTTGAAACTTACTTCTTGTGATAAACTTTGTACTATCTGTGCCACATACAAAGGTTGTTCATGGCTGAGAACACCAGCTGTTTGAAGGTTAATCTCCTAAAATAAATAGTGCAACATTGATTAATGATATATTTGATGCATAGATAGTGCAGTGTGAGTAACATGTTGTGGAAATAGTGCAGACCTGAGTTTGACATACTGTTTCTTCGTCTGAAGATGAGACATCTGGCTCTGCTCTAACCCTATGCCTCTTTGTTTTTTTCTTAGGTTTAAGGCCTAATTTCCAGTCTAAGCAACCATTTATGTTATGTCCAACAGCTCCACAATATCCACAGTGAATGACTGTACCTGCCTTATTGATTTTCACACCTTTTTTGCTATGCTTCTCTTCTGGTTGCTGTCTCCTATTCTTTGCCCTTCTTCCTTTCTTTCTCTGAAATGGTGGTGGTATTATTTTTCTGCCATTCATCTTAGCACACTCAGTCACATCATTACAGGGCATAATAATTGGCTCATATGCCTTGCAATAAGTTTCAATAGAGTAACAAGAGTTCACCCTTGATTCTGGTGGTATTTTGTCATATCTAAGAGCAGAGACTCCATGGGAACATGGGATACCTGACAAGTCCCATCTTTTGCAGCTACACTTCTCCATTCTTGTGTTCACACTGAAGTCCATACCTCTATCATTTACTACAAACAATCCTTTTCCAGCTGGTGAAGCATGACAAGTTCTTGCAAATTCAATGTTCTTATCCAATTTTTTTCTTATCTTTGGACAAATAGTACCATGCCACTTCAAGGCCTCTTGTTGTTTTCCATAATTCATTCCCATATTCTGGCCCTTGATCCTCTGGCACATGCTTATGATTGGCATTTCCCTAGCTTCCAGGATGTATCTGTTGAAGACTTCACAATTGTTATTGAGCAGCACATCACACTTTGCGAAATCATTTTGATAAGCCCGGACCCATGTTTTAGGATCCAACTCATCTAGCCAATCATGGGCCTCTCTGCTGAGAACCAACATCTAGTTCATATTTTCCCTAAACCTTCCCTCTGTAGTACTTCTAGCACATTTCCATAGCTGATTCTTTAACGCTTCTCCTTTGAAATTCTTGTTGAAATTCTGCCATAGATGCCTCACACAAAATCTGTGTGGTGAGAGAGGGAACAATTCCTTTACTGCTTTAATTAAACCCTGCAAAAACATTGACATTTCACACATTGCAAACTCTATAAGCATGCACATAAGTTCTAATACATATTGAAGTAAGAAAATAACGCAAAGGAATTACTTTCTGCTTGTCAGACATGATGGTCCAGAGATCTGTGTTATTTATGCCAAGATCTTGCTTGAAAGCAGTCAAGAACCATCTCCATGCTTTTGTATCTTCACTTTGCACTACTGCATGAGCCACATGATATATGCAATCATTAGGATCCATTCCTACAGCACTTAAAAGCACACCCCCATATTGTGTCTTCAAGTGGAAGCCATCCAGGAAAATAATGGGCCTACAAGCTGATGAGAACCCCCTTTTGCATGCGTCAAGTGAGAAGTAAAATTTTTGAAATTGCCCCTCATCTGAAAGTTCAACAAAGAAAGTAGTACCAGGATTATACCTCCTCAGCTCATTTGCATAGTCCCATAGCAAGTTGTATTGTGCAATCTCATCACCATATATAATATCATATGCAATTTTCCTAGCTCTCCCTAGCTTGCCCCTTTTAATTGTCATATTCCAATCTTCCTGCACAAAACCTGCTAACGCCTTCAATGTTATCTTCTCACATGCCCTAATCTTGTCAACATATTTGTCAGCAATGTACCTAGCTGTAAAGGCCGTGACTTGCCACTTCTTCTCACAAGTGTGCTCGCCGTTAAATGTTTTCACCATTATTGAATTTGTCCTATTATCCCAAGATGCATATAGATACCAGGGGCATCCTTTCTCACACTTTGCACCAAGCCTAATTTTGTCATTCTTTGGGAATGTGATGTTCACTCTCTCTTTGCAACTATACTCTCTAACTGCTTTCCTCAAAAGCTCCACTGAAGAGAACAATTGTCCTGCATGGAACTTGGGTTCATGCATGTCTGCAGCAGTAAATGATTTGAAATTGAATTTCATATCTTCTTCTTCTGAATCTGGAGCATCAAATTCCTCATCTTCAGAGTTGCAGTCCTCCACCACCTTCTTCCCTTTCCTATCTTGCAATGGTTGTAGCTGCTCCTGGAACAAATCCTCATCCCCATCCTCCAAGTCATAATCACTATCAATAATTTCAGGAACATAATCACTATCAGAATCAGAATCTGCATTTGGTTCTTCCTCCTCTTCTATTTTCTGTCCTCTTGGTCTGAGTCTTGCAAATAACTGGTCATGACTCTAAATATCTCGACTTTCATCCACAACACTACAGGATGTATTACTTTCATTTCCATATCTGCTTGGCATCTTCTTTGGACTGAAAACAACAGGAATTTGGGCTACTGGATTAGCCACTAGATCGTCCCATTCAGCTCCTCCTCCTGAAATATGGCTGCCTAAATGATCAAGGTATATCATTTGAAAATGGTGCCCTCGATTGATCATTAGAAACATAGCATCTGTGTCTGCATCATTGCACAATAGCCTAGCAACACCTTCATTAATCTGAGAACCAGGGGGCAACCAGTACATATCAATTCTACCAGCCTTTTCATAACCCAAGTGCTCTACTAACTCTTCAAAAAATATGTAATATGCCCTCTCCAGATGACAGTAATCATAGCAAACCTTCTGTCCATCCAAATAGCACCGGTTGTTGCCACTGCCAAAGAAAAATCCACCATGTATAACCTCAGCAGTGAACCACGCACTGCACTTCACTGCAAAAAAAATCACTAAAAGTTCAATCTTTGACCTCTGCAGTAACAAAACCCTAGCAGAGTAGCGCAATTTGGCCCAATTGCAGTAAATGTTCTAACACAAATGACGGCCGCCGGAGCAGACGACCTAATCGAAACAGAGCAGCGCAATTTGGCCCAAAACCGTGCCTAATTAGTTCGTCGACGAATCGTGCCGTACGTCGGAGCAGGCTCGCCGTCGAGCCGCCATCGAGGGCCCTCCATCACCGCAGAAATCAGGCGTATGAGTTGCGGCGACGACGCATTCGCTTCCTCCGCCTCAGGAACTATCATCGGACGGCCGCCGGGTCGCCGATCATCCGCCGCCGCGCCGTCTCACAGTGCTCTGCTCCCTCCTCTGTTTTCAGTCGGGGAAGAGAAGGAGAGTGGAGAGACAGAGAGACGGGGGAGAGGGGGGGGGGGGGGGGGGGGGGGGGGGCAACGCAAAATGACCACCGCATCGCGCACTGACGGGCGGCTCCGCTCTGCCTGCTGGGCCCGGGGCTGGGCTGACGGGCGGGACCGGCGATGACGTGGCACGTGGGCTGATACGTGGTACGTACGCCAAGTGTACAACCAGGACTGGCTGCCCAAGTTCCAGGACCGTAGTATTTTCAAAAATCAGGACCGTATTGGATGGATACTCAACTTCCAGGACCGAGTTGGACCGAGCCAGCAAGTTCTGGGATGATACGTGCAATTATCTCGTTGTCAGTACCATTTGCACCAGACGTCCAAACTGACCCGGGCAGATACAGCGCCACATAGGAATCCCGAACGCCGTCGTAGGCGATGGAGGAGCTAGAAGTAGAGGCGACGTCAGTCTTACAGCGAGCCCCCTGCACCGCAGAGGAGAGGACGCGAGCGAAAGAGCCTTGCCGGCGCAATCCACTTCGCTTGGATCTGGCCTCTCGTCGGAGGCCGCTAAGATCGCCCTGGAAGAAACGAACTGTTTCTGGATGGCTGGGTTCCCGGCGCTGATCTAGGCGGTGCGTGGCGTGTGGACTCTAGAGAAGGCGACGCTGGCCGGCGTAGGAGAGGGAGATGAGCAACACACGCCCATGTTACCCCAGTAGCCGAACACCTCGCGCTGGCCCGCCACCGCCGACCGAGCCCCTGCCGCCGAAGTTGCCGTCCGAGTCGAGGCGCACGAAGCGCAGCATGTCGCCACTCTCGCCGTAGTTGCTGCTGTAGGCAACGACAACAGGGTCGGAGAGCGTGCCGGCGATGAGGGAGACGATGCGTTGGTCTGCATCTTGATTCTTGAGCGTCGGGGAGCTGACCGTCTTGTTGGCGGTGAAGGTGGAATTGTAGCCCTCGTTGAAGTTGGCAACGGTGGCTCACCTGAGCGTGAGGTTGCCGGTGGCCGTGTCGACAGTGAAGACGTAGGGGCCGGATGTGAGGTTCCAACAGGAGGCTAAGCTTTGCGACATGGCCAAAGACGTCGAAGGACTGCCACAGGACGCCCGCCAGGCCGCCACTGAGTTCTTGACCGCGAGGCGGCTCTTGGAGGGCGACGGTGGTGCCGCTGGAGCCGTTGACCAACTCCAGGTCGCCGGTGGACGACAGGCAGAGCGAGCCCCCACAGTCGATGGATACGCCGGTGCCCGCGGACCGGACGGAGATGCTGCTGGCGTAGGTGACCACGGCGACGAAGAGCCAAAGCGCGGCCTGGGACACCTTAGTGGCGAGCGAGAAGGTGGAACTGGGCGACGACCACGCGGCCGAGTTGCCGCCCGGCGAGAGGGAGCAGCCCAGGGCATGTCCTTGCCATGGGACAGGAAAGGGAGGAGCAGGAAGCAGAAGCAGCGGAGGACGGCAAGATCCCACCGGGGCGCTCAAACGCAAATAATGAGCAAGTAGCACGTATCGGGATGGAAGGAGAAGCAGCAGGAAAGGCCATATTTATAGGAGCTTCGTGGGAAAACCAATTCGAGCACGACCACCTGGACGCGAGATGACCAGAAGGCGCGGCCAAAGCGGCAACCGCCTATTCTATACTAGTCGAAGGCGTGCATTATTTACAATTTTCAAACGGACAAGAAAAAATATTCAATACAAACAGAGCATACATGAATTGCTTTAGCTTTGCAACGTCGTGCCGAGTTAATAAGAAAGAGCATGTGCCAAGTTACAATGTCCTAAAAAATTTCGCTCTTAAATTGCAAAAAATATGTGAAGAAATTGTAGTTAGTACCTACTTTACAAACTTGCAGTCAATACGTCATGGGATCATATTTTGTAACAAAAATGATCATCTCCATGCATTATACATCACTTGTACGTAGATGGAATGCACCCAGGGGCTGGGCTCGAATTATTAAAGGGTTATACATCCAAAAATAATTACCAGAAAATGGTATATATGTTGATATTGTACTTACATGCATGGTACATCTTCTTTTATACTCCCTCCGTCCGATAATAGTTGTCCCCGAGGCCTTTTTTCAGAAATACCCCCAGCGAATTCCCGACAAGCCCCTCACTCCCTGTCGTCTCCCCACTCCTCTCTCCCGTTCCTGTCGTCTCCCCACTCCTCGCTCCTGTCGGCAACACACGAGCAGGGGAGCTCCGAACGGCCGCACGAGCAGGGGAGGAGCAGCAAGTTGCAGAGGAGCAGCAGAGGGAGATCGAGCTTGAGGTCCAGGCCTGCGCGAGTGCTTGAGTTCCAGGCCCGCGGGAGAGCTTGAGGTCCAGGACGAGCTTGAGGGGATATCGGCGGCGCAGGCCTGGCGGTGGCGGCGGAGCACGGCCTGGGCTGCGGAGGAGAAAGCCCCGGGCGGCGCCCGAGCAAGCAATTGGGCGGCGCGGCTCCTGGGCGACGACGGGCACTGGCGGTGGCGGCGGCGCAGGTCCTGGGTGGCAGAGGAGCACGGTTGGGCGGCGGAGGAGCAAGCAATTGGGCAGCCTGGGCGGCGGAGGATCAAGTCCTGGACGGCGCCGGAGCAAGCAATTGGGCGGCGCGGCTCCTGGGCGACGACGGGCACTGGCGGTGGTGGCGGCGCAGGTCCTGGGTGGCAGAGGAGCACGGTTGGGCGGCGGAGGAGCAAGCAATTGGGCAGCCTGGGCGGCGGAGGATCAAGTCCTGGACGGCGCCCGAGCAAGCAATTGGGCGGCGCGGCTCCTGGGCGACGACGGGCACTGGCGGTGGCGGCGGCGCAGGGTCCTGGGTGGCAGAGGAGCACGGTTGGGCGGCGGAGGAGCAAGCAATTGGGCAGCCTGGGCGGCGGAGGATCAAGTCCTGGACGGCGCCGGAGCAAGCAATTGGGCGGCGCGGCTCCTGGCGACGACGGGCACTGGGCGGGTGGCGGCGCGCAGGTTCCTGGTGGCAGAGGAGCACCGGTTGGGCGGCGGGGGAAGGCAAAGCAATTGGGCAGCCCTGGGGCGCGGGGGATTCAAGGTCCTGGACGGCGCCCGAGCAAGCAAATGGGGCGGCGGCGGGCTTCCTGGGCGACGACGGGCACTGGCGGTGGCGGCGGCGCAGGTCCTGGGTGGCAGAGGAGCACGGTTGGGCGGCGGAGGAGCAAGCAAATTGGGCAACCTGGGGGCGGAGGGATGCAAGTCCCTGCGACGGCGGCCGGAGACAAGCAATTGGGCGGCGCGGGGCCTGGGCGACGGCACTGGAGTGCTCGGCGCGCAGGGATTCCTGGGTGGCAGCAGTGAGCACTGATTGGGCGGGGAGGGAGGCAAAGGCAATGGCAGACTGGGCGGCGGGAATCAATGTCCTGGACCGGCGCCCGAGGGGGCAAAGCAAAGTGGGCGGCGCGGCTCCTGGGCGACGACGGGCACTGGCGGTGGCGGCGGCGCAGGTCCTGGGTGGCAGAGGAGCACGGTTGGGCGGCGGAGGAGCAAGCAATTGGGCAGCCTGGGCGGCGGAGGATCAAGTCCTGGACGGCGCCGGAGCAAGCAATTGGGCGGCGCGGCTCCTGGGCGACGACGGGCACTGGCGGTGGCGGCGCGCAGGTCCTGGGTGGCAGAGGAGCACGGTTGGGCGGCGGAGGAGCAAGCAATTGGGCAGCTGGGCGGCGGAGGATCAAGTCCTGGACGGCGCCCGAGCAAGCAATTGGGCGGCGCGGCTCCTGGGCGACGACGGGCACTGGCGGTGGCGGCGGCGCAGGTCCTGGGTGGCAGAGGAGCACGGTTGGGCGGCGGAGGAGCAAGCAATTGGGCAGACTGGGCGGCGGAGGATCAAGTCCTGGACGGCGCCGGAGCAAGCAATTGGGCGGCGCGGCTCCTGGGCGACGACGGGCACTGGCGGTGGCGGCGGCGCAGGTCCTGGGTGGCAGAGGAGCACGGTTGGGCGGCGGAGGAGCAAGCAATTGGGCAGCCTGGGCGGCGGAGGATCAAGTCCTGGACAGCGCCGGAGCAAGCAATTGGGCGGCGCGGCTCCTGATCGACGACGGGCCCTGGCGACGCGCGCGGACGATGGGCGGAGGAAGAAGGACACGACGACCTCTTTGTAACAGATTTGAAGCTGCGAGGATGTTTTTGCAAAATTTGTAATACACTACGCTGGAGACAACTTTTCTCGAACGGAGGGAGTATGTGCATAATGGAACTCGTGAAAAATCATGGCAAACAGTGGTCTCGCTCGCCCATCCCACCTGATCTGAATGCGATTTTTTTTAGGTGAGTCTGAATGCGTTTTTTTGCCTGACGCTCGGCCATATGGGCCGGGAAGCTTGCCATCGGGCCAGCTGTAGCCACTCCATCCAGTTCTTAAACACTCTAATTCATGTTATAAAAAAAAGATAACGCCAGGCCCAGGCCACAAGCCCACAATTCGCTAGCTCTGCCTCTGCCTGAGTGTCGAGCAGAGCGCCGCCGCTCCCCTTCGTCAGATCCCGTCCCTGCCCTCAACCCAGGAACGCCTACGTGAGGACCGCCGTGGAGCCGGTGTAGCACACGACCTCGCCATTCGACACTTGTGCTCGCCTCGTCTAGTCTTCCTCGGCAGTCGGCAGGCACAACGGCGCTCGCATCCGGCAGCCACGGCCCCGTGCAGCAGACGCCGGCATGTACCACGCTCCATTCCTCCACGGCTCCACCGCGATGGGGCTCATCAATCGGTTTCTCCTCGCATTCATCCATCCAGTCAAAGGGAGGTTGGCTGGCAATCTATTTGCCGAAGGCGGCCGTGGGCGTGGTAGGTGGAGTTTTCTAGAAGAGCGACTGGATTTTAGGTTGGCGGGAGCACTGTGACTGGCGAATCCACGTGACTTGAGCCGTTCGATCCAACAGAATCAACGGCTACAAATAAATTTATTCTGCAAGCGGCGGGGAAGACAGGTGAGATGGAGGTTAATTCAAATATTCAAACAAATGTGTACCATAGTAGTAGAGATAAGCTATGCAGGAAGCCAACGGCGCAGACGAGAAACGACCAGAACACACGAATCGAAGCGGCAACCGCCTACATGTAGTCAAATCAAATTAGCCAATCGGTTCAGCCCCGCATGCACACATGCAGTCCAATGAAAACGGTGGATCCAGCGCACATGCACACCGATAGTAAAAGAGAGAATTACTTATTTGGCCCTTTTTTAAAATTTGATTCCCTATTTAGCCCAAAATAAAATTTTCTTCTCTATTTGACACCTAAAATATTTTTTGTTTCTTATATGACACTTCTGTCTATTTTAGACACTAACGGTGTTATGTGTAAGGCGAAAAGACCGTTTTGCTTCTAATGTATCGACAAATCTATCCACCAGTCGACTGTTGGATTGCTACAAATCCGCACGACTCGTTGCCCGTTCGATCCGCATCCAATGGCCCGCGTTGTCCCTGGTGCGCGCAGCACGGGTGGCGATAGCCGTTACCAGGGACGGAGCCAGGATTTCGACATAGGGGGGGCGAGGTTTCACACTAAGTCTCATACGCGAAGGCTATATTGTAAAAAAAAATTCTTAGGTTCTAGTCTAATGGAGATGCCATGGTGCAAACTTATCTTTTTCTAATCTATTCATGACATTCTCATGAACAAAACTTGAAAGAAAATTGACAACTGACAAAAAAAATCACAACACTAGAAACACAAGATAATCTTATGAACTAATAATTTGTAGTAATGCAATGTAGGTGAATAATACATTACCTAATCTCATTATTTGTTGGAATTGGCGAGATGAGCCTCACTGATTCAACTCAATCCCAAAATCAAAATCAGCAAAAGCATGCGATTTTGTTGAAGCTATCAAAGAAGAGTGGTACAAAGAGAACAATGATTAGTTTGGAAATGATAAATCAGGACTAATCTAGGTCTCAAAATAAACTACCTTTTTCCTTGTTTCGTTGCTGTTCATCGGCAATATCCCCGTGTATCAGGCGCTCGCCGGCGGTTGTTTCCTACCCTTCTCTGCTGCTCTTGATTGCGATGCAATGGATTGCACAAGTAAAAGATTTATAATTGATTCTAAATCCATATGATCATACTTCTATGATTTTAAAAGAAACAAACTAATCTGATGTGAAAATCAACTACTTTTTCCTTTGTGTTGTTGATGTTCATCCGTGCTTCCGGTTTGCTCGGAACCGGTAACATGTGCGTGGATCGACACCCGCCTACCTGGAGCCGCCTTCCCTTCTCCGCTTCTCGATGGCGGCCCAACGGAGAGATCCGATCACAGCAGCCAGCGGGCGTTAGTCTCGATCGCAGCGGCGGCTTGGAGAGAGTAGCGATATGTGCGTTCGTAATCAGGTCGTGGCTGCGTGTTAACAGGCCTATTTGCCTTCCAAGATGGCCTGCCAGGCAATTCTCCTTTATGATTTTATTGCTTTTAGCCTGCAATGGGCTGTACATGGGCCGATCCGTTCGCTTTAATGAGAAAAGGCGTGAAAAAATAATAGGGGGGGCGAAGCAAGCACGAAACAAGCGGGCAAGGGAAAAAATTAGCGATTAGTTGGTCGCTATCGAGGGACGAGACGATCGTTAGGGGGGGTCTCGCCCCCCTCGTCCCCCCTTAGATCCGTCCCTGGCCGTTACGATCGATGTCTGACGCTGACTAGTGGGTCCACTCGAAACCGCCCATATCGCCCAATGCCACGATCCCCACTCGTCCCCTCTCCCTGTTCGCCCGCACTACTTCTTCCTCCTCTGCTTCGTGCGTTTCCATTCGAATCTCCTCTCGCTCCCCTCCCCCTCGTGCGCGACGGTTGCTGGTGGTGGCGCGGTCCGGTTCGCGGCGGACGGCGTCTGAATCCGCGGTGAGGAACGCATTCCCCACCCCTATTTCCTTCCTCTCTTTGCTCCGCCTCCGGTCCGCCATTTATTTAGGTTGGAGCCTTCGAATCTGGTAGTTTCTTGTTCCCATTAGGTTAGATTAAGGCCGGCTTCTAGTTTCTGAGTCGACGTTGAGTAGCGCATCCCCCATTCCTCCACCCGTCCACCCGCCCCGCTCTGTATTTCTTGTCGCTCCGCCTCCATGATTCGCCGTTGATTTTAGGCGCTCGGACTCTTTGATTCTGGCCGTTGTTGTTGCTATTAGGTTAGGTTATGTCGCTTTCTAAGTTTAGTTGAATATGGTTCGGACATCTGGTTTAATTTTGTGGTAATCGTGGTGGTAAGTGTGGTCAGTTCTAATAGGGATTTTGTTATGGTGTTACTGTTGTGGATGTGGTTGTTTAGGACATCCAATAATGTTTGGTGTTTAAGGATTTCAATTTGTGCATCAGTGGCTGAGTATTTAAAAAGCAACCCTAAGTTTATTCACATAATGTTGTTTTATGTTGGTTTTGTTTGATGCGGTGTGTCTATTGATTAGGCTTTTGTGGTGCTCCAATTAGCTTGTTTACGATGCTTGATTTGCTTGTTATGACTTATTCTGTTCAATTATCATGATGCGTATATTGAACTTACCAACGATATTGCACTCAAATTACCAGATGCTAAAACTCTGTTATTTATCAGTGTTGTCTTGTTATGGTTGAATTATCATGGTGATGGTTATACAATTACCACTGTCATCTTACCGTAGTTACCAGAAGTTTTTCTAGACTAACTATATGCAGCACAACGCTGATTTCTCGTTCATTTGTTTTGGTTGGTTTATTAATGAGCATGTGTGAATGCTATTTCTTATCACTGGTAATTTGGTTGTAACTTACCAATTGCATTGTGCCTCAATTATCAGTCACACATGCTTTTTATATACCTGTGCTATATGTTTTACTTTTTTAGCATGTGCGATGGACCAATTGCAGTTTGCTTGTTTCCTTTTATCAGCTGTATTATTGCTTTGTCAAACACCGGTTTTATAAATGTTACAGTTTATTGTGATATCAGTTTTTCAAAGTCATCTAATGGTTTCATTTGTTGGAAATATGCCCTAGAGGCAATAATAAATTGATTATTATTATATTTCCTTGTTCATGATAATCGTTTATTATCCATGCTATAATTGTATTGATAGGAAACTCAGATACATGTGTGGATACATAGACAACACCATGTCCCTAGTAAGCCTCTAGTTGACTAGCTCGTTGATCAATAGATGGTTACGGTTTCCTGACCATGGACATTGGATGTCGTTGATAACGGGATCACATCATTAGGAGAATGATGTGATGGACAAGACCCAATCCTAAGCCTAGCACAAGATCATGTAGTTCGTATGCTAAAGCTTTTCTAATGTCAAGTATAATTTCCTTAGACCATGAGATTGTGCAACTCCCGGACACCGTAGGAATGCTTTGGGTGTACCAAACGTCACAACGTAACTGGGTGGCTATAAAGGTACATTACAGGTATCTCCGAAAGTGTCTGTTGGGTTGGCACGAATCGAGACTGGGATTTGTCACTCCGTGTGACGGAGAGATATCTCTGGGCCCACTCGGTAGGACATCATCATAATGTGCACAATGTGTTCAAGGAGTTGATCACGGGATGATGTGTTACGGAACGAGTAAAGAGACTTGCCGGTAACGAGATTGAACAAGGTATCGGGATACCGACGATCGAATCTCGGGCAAGTATCGTACCGATAGACAAAGGGAATTGTATACGGGATTGATTAAGTCCTTGACATCGTGGTTCATCCGATGAGATCATCGTGGAACATGTGGGAGCCAACATGGGTATCCAGATCCCGCTATTGGTTATTGACCGGAGAACGTCTCGGTCATGTCTGCATGTCTCCCGAACCCGTAGGGTCTACACACTTAAGGTTCGATGACGCTAGGGTTATAAAGGAAGTTTGTATGTGGTTACCGAATGTTGTTCGGAGTCCCGGATGAGATCTCGGACGTCACGAGGAGTTCCGGAATGGTCCCGAGGTAAAGATTTATATATGGGAAGTCCTATTTTGGTCACCGGAAGAGTTTCGGGGTTTATCGGTAACGTACCGGGACCACCGGGAGGGTCCCGGGGGTCCACCAAATGGGGCCACCAACCCCGGAGGCTTACATGGGCCAAGAGTGGTGAGGGACCAGCCCCTTAGTGGGCTGGTGCGCCTCCCACAAGGGCCCATGGCGCCTAAGAGGTGGGAAGGGGGCAAACCCTAAAGGGGATGGGCCTTAGGGCCCATCTAGCTGCGCCTCCCTCCCCTCTCCCCTCTTGGCCGCCACCCCTTTGCCATCTAGGGCTGCCGCCCCCCCTAGGGGTGGGAACCCTAGAGGGGGTGCACCCTCCTCCCCTTCCCCTATATATATGAGGCCTAGGGGCTGCCCATAACACACGTGATTCGATCTCTCGTTGGTGCAGCCCTGCATCTCTCTCTCCCTCCTCTTCTGTGGTGCTTGGCGAAGCCCTGCAGGATTGCCACGCTCCTCCATCACCACCACGCCGTTGTGCTGCTGCTGGATGGAGTCTTCCTCAACCTCCCCCTCTCTCCTTACTGGATCAAGGCGTGGGAGACGTCACCGGGCTGCACGTGTGTTGAACGCGGAGGTGCCGTGCGTTCGGCACTTGGTCATCGGTGATTTGAATCACGACGAGTACGACTCCGTCAACCCCGTTCACTTGAACACTTCCGCTTAGCGATCTACAAGGGTATGTAGATGCACTCTCCTTCCCCTCGTTGCTGGTCTCTCCATAGATAGATCTTGGTGACACGTAGGAAAATTTTGAATTTCTGCTACGTTCCCCATCATCATTCGCTTTGCTTTTTTTTCCTATGTGTCAGGGAGACAATGCCGAGGAAGCGTAAAGGAGATGGTGATAGAATCGATGATGTTCCTTCGAAAAAGGCGAGACGCCCTCCTCCGCGGAATAGAGCCTCACCCAGTTCGCTTCTTCTAGCATGCAAGGACATGAATGATGACAAGAAGGGTGCCATTGATGATATGGATTTAACTAGCCTCCGGAATATCCAATGTGACCATCTATTCAACAATCTCAGTGTGTGGCTTGCTGATCTCTACGACCCCAATTCGCGTGAGGTGGTCGTACCAGGCCGAGGCAGGCTTCCGATCAATGAGGAATACGTGCATCGTGTTATGGGCGTGCCGCGTGGAGGGAATGATGTCCCTTACAACCTCCCATCTGAAGCTGATATTGAGTTAGGGCTTGAGTTGTTTGGTGAGCTCGGATATGCCCCTAAAATGACGGATCTTGTTGATCTCATAAAGGGTTCTGAAAATTCTGATGACACTTTCAAGCGTATGTGGCTTCTGCTTGCGGGGAATACAGTCATTTCCCCGACCACCTCCAACAAAGTTAGCCCCCGTTGGTATGCTGTGCTGGTAAGTTTTTTTGTAAATATGTCATTTTCTTTCTTGTGTGCCTGATAACTTACTATATGTCAGTGTGGTAACTTTCATATTTTTTTGTGGTGCATTCGGTGAACTTCAGTTTCTTTCTGTTTTTTAAACTTGCAGCGTGACATCAATGGTGTTAAAAATCTCAATTGGTCCAAATTTATTGCTGATGAACTGCACAAGGCGCTGTTGAAACGCAAGCCTACCAGGGGTTGCCTTCTCTTCTACAATGTAAGTGACGATGCTTTCATCTTACCTTCTCTTTTGTCATTTGTCATTTTCTTTGTCATTTTGTGTCTGATTTTTTGTAAGTGTTTACCATGGCGCTTGTGTTTTTCTTATCAGCTATTGTACATTCATGTGATTGATCTTTCTGGACCTGGCATCGAACTGCCTGATGGTCCTTTTCCCATCAATGTATGGACAAAGAAGCTGATAACTCTTGTCCTCAACAAGGATGTTCAGGCTAACAAAGTTTCTTTCGGGAAACTACCGGTAATATATATCTATGTTTTTCAGTTCACAGTCTGCTTTTGCAACTGCATTTTATTTTCATTGTTTTTTGTTGTTACTTATCTGTCATGTCACTACATTTTTTTCCAGTTGAAGCCTGAGTTTGGCATGAATTTCTGTCTATTTGGTGGTCTGGAAGGTCTTGACAAGTTTATGCGTGTTCATACTGCCCCAAGCTGCAGTGAAGAGGTGAGCATGTAACCTAGTTTCTTGATTTTTTTTTGCTATTTTATGTTTTTTCATTGGCTGATAAATTATTTTTTTGCTAATTTGGATGATTTCCAATGTGGCATATCCTCTATAGAAGATAATAATTATGATGCAACCATGTGATAATTCTTAGTGCAATGCCTTGATAACTTTGTAGCATTCCTGTGATAACTTGATATCGTGATAACTTTGGTTGCATTTATTATGATGATTCTTAGATAACTTAAGTTTTTTTTTTCTGATATGTAACTGTGCTGTTTTAGCTTTCTCATATATTGATCTTCATTTTCATGGTGACTGAATGTTTGCTAAATCATGAATACATTTATTTGTCTACTGCAATGACACCACACGTTTGTTTACTGACTATTCTTTTTGTGTGTGCTTTTTTTTAATTTATGATAACTTTTGTTGCATTTTGGTGATAACTTACTAGTTATTTTCCATTTTTTTGCATTTTTTATGTTGAACAGAAATTTGCCAAATCAACTTAGATAGTCGCTCGATTCACGTCCGCCATGGCTGGCATCATAGGCAATCTTGTGGAATCATTCACCGCTTTAGATGATGAGGGCCATTCACATGCATCCCATCAGCTAGACGCTGGATTGAACGTTATCTCCTCTGCCGCCCGTACGACGTCAAGGACTACGCGGTCATCGCAAGGCAGGCAACCAGAAAGTGCTGGAAAGAATGTGGCTGAAGATTCTGACAGCGATGACGAGTATCACGGAGGCAATGATTCTGATTCTGACGCTGACTCCGATGATGATGATGAGTATCGAGTTGTTCGTCGTTGCCGTAAAGATCCTTTTGTTGCTTTAGGCAGTGGTACCGTGGATGTGGACATGGGCAGCGGTCCAGCTGATGATGACACCACACATCTTGATGGTGCAACTGTCAAATCCCATGATGGCACAAGACCAGATGTTGAAGACACCCCTGTCTGCCCTGTTGATGATAACCTAATTGAGTCTCAGATCTTACTCACCGGAACATCTCATGCAGCATCCATCGAATCAGGTGATGTAGGGCTTAGCCAGCAAGGTCTGACAGACACGCAAGCTGAGGCGGCCACTGACTCTTCTGTCAAGCGGTGCGGTGCTCAGCTTTTGAAAAATTTGGCTTACCAGAGGCGCAAGAAACTTAGGCTACCATCACCCCCCCGTTCAGCTTCACCAACTGTGCCATCACCCCCCCGTTCAGCTTCACCAACTGTGCCATCACCCCCCGTCCAACTTCACCAGTTGTGCCTGCCAGCCCATCGCAAAGGCCGTCTTCACCAATTGCACTATCAGCATATGAGATTCATTTAGCTGTGAAGAAAGTTGTGGTCCAGGAGCTTCGTATACATGTTGCTGAAAAGGGAACCGGTGTCTCCGTCCCACTGTCCACCGTGCGTAAGGAGGCCCCACGCAGGTGAATTATTATTTCCAATGTCCTTTTTATTAATTATGTGTCTGAAACAACATGGTAAATACATTTATTTGAGTAAGGTAGTTTGGGTAATTTCATGCTGGTGATCAAGTTGCTCATTTTTCATGTGCAGGGCCCCCGGCAAACAATCTGTTGCTGCTAAGGATTCAGGGATTGCACCAGTGGAAAGGTATTCAAATTGTTACTTTCGTTTATGTTCAGCAGTTTTTTTGTTCTTTGTTGTCTGATAACTCATTTTGATGAACATTGATAACTCAACTTTGCCCCCCTGGTAATTCAGAGTTACCAATCTTGATAGTTGTATGTGCTTGTAACATTTGGTTATTTTTTTCATTCAGTGCACCTATGAAACAAGTTGCCGCTGCTAAGGGTTCTCCAAGTGTACCAGGAAAAAGGTGTTCACATACCTTTCTAGTTTGCAGTTATTCAAAAATAATTGTTGGTTTTTTTGTTCATATCATTTGATAACTTTATATTTCTAGTCCTTGATAACTCTGTATTTTTTCCCTGTATGCTACTTATACCTGAATATATGTGACATCCTTTTTTGATTGAAGCATGTGGTAACTTAGGTTTAGCGACATGTGTAATCTCACTACTACCCTTGTGTACCGATTTTTTTCAGTCGTTCAAAAGATAAAACTGCTGTGAAAAAGGTGAAATTCGCCAAGACCAGATCCTCTCCACGATTAAGGGCAACATTGTCGCAGACAATGTCATCGGAGACAACAGAAGTTATCCATATTGATGAATCTCCCACGACGACATCTCCGTCTGAAAAAGCAGCAGCATCTAGCGAGGGCGCATCTGATGCTGTTGCGGCAACATCGGCTGGTGTTTCTAATGACGCTGTTTTTCAGCTAGCTGCCGCGGCAACTGTTACTGCTGCTGTTGAAGACATCGCCAGCGTGGCTGTGGCTGTTGAACGTGAAAATGAAGTCGTCCCGAATATAGTTCATGATGGAAGTGAAGGTAGTTCTGTTTGCCATCACATCTGTTTTTTGTTTCTTGTATTTTTATGATGTTTTTTGTTGACGATGTGTTTAATCTTTTTCCGTTGTAGCTGAGAAAGTTGTGGGAAGTACCAGAGTCAATATGCCTATTGATACGGCTACAGCTGGAGGTCAAGAGAATGATGCCGATAATCCTGTTGTCACAGGTTGGTAACTTAATTTTCTTATATTGATAACTTGTCTGTTTAATCCATGATAACTCAAGATAATGTTTCTGGCACTAACAAAAACATTGTCATCTACATGTTTTCCTGATGCATTTTTTCCTTATTTGTATGTTACTTGTGATGTTTTGAAGCAGTTGCTGACCCTGCATTGGAGTTGAGCACCCTTGGAGCTGGAGACTACGATGGTAATTTTACGCCACCCAGCTGCTCTCATGGGCTGGATGCCATCTTTGGTGCGAGTCCACAAGTGCCACCATCTACTGAAGCAACTGCAAAGGCTCAAGCTGCACCAACGTTGGCTCAAGTACCACCTGCAGCACCAGAAGCACCTGCGGCGGCGCCATCTGCTCAAGTACCACCTGCAGCACCAGCTACTGGCCCTGACGCCGTTCTAGGGCTCGCAGCTCCCGTTGATGCTGACTCGAAGGGCAAGGCAGTGATGAAAGTTACCAATGCGCAACCGGTTGCTGGGCTCCGCCACCCAACAACTCTGGTAAGTGAAGACCTTGTGTCTTCGCTTTTATGCCGCGAGAGTGATGGATTGAGATATGTGAGTGTTCATCGTATTGTTTTGTGCCTTGGTGTGCTCTTTTTTATTTATGTGTTTGGAACTTTCTATTATTCCGTGTGTATGGATGAATGTAATACTACTTCTATACTTTTGTGTGATGTAAATGAACATATGTGCTTTCAGTACCCGTAATATATATTTCTGTTGTGTCTGCTACAATATTTTGTATGATGCTAGCATAGACGATAACTCCATCCTCCTCCCCCCCACCCTGGTAACTTTATCAGTTTTGAAAGCCGATGTTATCCATTACTGACTTTTAGTAAGCGCGTAATACGTACATCTCCTATCATTGCCTATTTATTTTCCTTAATTCATTGTCATGCTTACAAAACAGTACTGCACTCGTAGTTATTCATCTGAACTTTTTTATTATTCCCTCAATTTTTAATCACCCTGATAACTCTATGTGACACATCTTGGTAACTCAAATGTTCAGATCCTGTCAATTTATGAACCATTGACACCATAACTCCAGCCACATATGCATTCTTTACCAATTCTGGGCTATACAATTCTTTTTGGTCTTCTTTTTTACATGTTATGATGATTTGTTTATATCACAGCTGTTCCTCGGTATGCACCAGTGTTATCTAATTTGTTCCTTAAAAGGCCCATACATGTGTGCTGGTAATCCACATTCACATTACCTGGTATCTTCTATATTGTGTTCCTGATAACTTTTTGTATCTTGTCTCAATTTTTAATACCTGTTTTTTTTGCAACAATTTATGTTGTTTATCACTACTGTTCATGTCCCCATCGCTCTTTTTTATTTAAGTAACACCGGAAGTTGGTCGTGTGCAAGTGTATGATGTTGAGATTGACGATGATGAGGTTCTCATGTGGTGGGAAGAATTTGAACATGGCAATCCAGCATTAAAAGGGAAATCTAATGTTCAAATAGGTGATTTTTTTCCTGCTCCATGAACATTGCAACCCTTGCACAAACCACTTTCTTTGTTTTTCAATTATGGACCACCACTTGATAATCAAAACATGTGCAGTTGATATGTTTTGACCCATCACTTGATAATTCTTTCTCCCATCTGATGATAATTCATGGTTTTCTATTTTTTCTGTTTCTACCAGACAACCCTCAAAGTCCAACATTTGTCACACCAGAGTTACCACATCGCACAGAGCATTTAGTGCGTAGTTCAACTCCTAAATCCTTTATTCAGAAAGTTAGGGTCACCCACCCGTCCAAATACCTACTCCCGCCTTTTTCCACCCTCACACCGATCGAGGAGGAAGAGTATGTTTACAATGAAGTTATCAAGCATACCACTGATTCTAACTCTAAGATTAAAGAGTATGTTTCCATCCTTTTTCTCATCTTTCTTAACACAAATCATTATTTGTGCGCCATTTTTTGAAATGTATTTTTTAAATATTTTTTTGTTTTTGTTTTTTGTAGTGTTAGGGTCATCGACATTGATGGTAGGTGGGTCACCCTTGGCGAGCTTGCCAATTGTGTGAAGGGAGTTGGGCAACTATCAACCAGCATTGCCGAGTTACATGTTCGTGTTCTCCAGTATAAGGAAACGCCAAACAGGCGCATCTTCCCTTGGGTGCTCTCTGTGTATCTGTTGATAGGAGACTTCAAATCCAAGTGTTTACTGAAGTATTTTCGATGGGACAAGTTTTACATTCTTAGTCACCAGGATCAGGTATGTTATGTTTGCTGGATCTGGTAACTGTACAGTTAGTGTCTTGGCAACTTCCTGTTAATATCATGTAACTTCCTGTTATTTGCGGATATTGTTTGTTCTTCATGTCATGATAACCTGTTTCATGCACACTGGTAACTTTTGACCTTTCTATCCTGATAACTTCTTTTTCTAGTTGCCTCCCATGTGAATTTCATGACCATTTGTTATCTTGGTAATTTTGTTTCTTTTCCAACTACTTCTATGCTTACTGCCTTTTAATTTTTTGCAGCTGCTATTCCCTGTTTTGCAAAAGTTGGGCCGCGGTCCAGATGACGGGCATTGGTATGTGTTGTCACTAAATCTTAGGGCGAAGTGGTTTGAAGTTCTAGTTCATTGCGTGAACAAGATAGTCCTTCTCTTCTCGAGCATGCGACAAGATACATGAATGCAATAAAGAAGGCCTGGTTGATAAATTACAAGGACTCGCATAAGCAGATCGAGGACTATGAACTTGTGTACATTGATGTGTTGAAACAGTATAATGGGTTAGTTGTGGATTATTCACTCTTTTTTTAACATCCCACTACATGTTTCTCATCCCTGTTTATTGACCCGGTCCGAAACTCTAATTAAACTGATGTTGTGTTGTTTTTTTCATCACAAATGTTTCAGCATTGATTGTGGATTTTTTTCCTGCACGTTCCTTGAGGTGTGGGATGGCAAAAATGTTCCAGCCTTAACTCATGAACAAATTCCAGCTCTCCGCAAAATTATGACATTGAGGTGGTTAGATCATTATCAAAACAAATGCACACAGTGGCGCTATCATATGTTCGGCAGCGGGTGATGAGTTGATATTTTTTTTACTACCGTGTGATAACTTCTGCCAAACTGTGATGATAACTTTTTTATATGAATCTGTCATGACAATGCCATGGAGCAAAGTGTTGACATGCTGTTTTACTATAGTATACATAGTCCAAAGTCACTGACTATATGATCTAATTCACTACTGTGAATATAATTTGTTCATAAGCAATTTTTAGAAGTGCAAGCAGGACTAATTTTTTGTTCATAAGTAATACAATGCAGTGCTGGTAGCCTTCAAAAAATGTAGATATAAAAATATTGGCTTTTACAAATCCATGTCAATTCCATCATACATTTGCTGGTAACTGGCATAATAGTGTACTGATAGCTTGGTTAAGATATAAAAATTTTGGATTTACAAATCCATGTCAATCCCATCAAACATTTGCTGGTAACTGGCATAACAGGGTACTGATAGCTTGCTTAAATTATAGAGATACACTTGTTTTCATTACAAAGCCATGATAAAATCTACGATACAATGATGATAACTGGAATGTTATGGGGCTTGTAGCTTGCACATAATGGTCCATGAAAAAAACATGCAGCCACCATCTTCCATTTTAATAGCACCTTCTTCATTTATCTTGCCAGGGGAGATTTGCATGTGCGTTTGTCATGTTCCAGACTCCCGCACACACCACATTTCCTTTTTGTCTTTGGTTTTGCAATCTCAAAACCTCATTGCTTTCTTTTTGACTTTGGCCGCCCCTTCGTTGTAGTCTTGGGAGGGTCTAGTATCAACTTTGTGTTTGAGGACGGAGCTGCATCAGGATGTGGGGGCTGGATGACAAAAGCATGATTGTTTTTGCTAGCATGTATCGTCACCCGCACACTTTCTTGCTGTGTGGCAGGGTCAGCATGTCGCTACACATGAGTAGCACTTTCTTGTTGTGTGGCGGTGTTCTCCTGTCGATTCACATTAGTTGCACTTGTTTGCTGTGTGGCTGGGTTCTCCGGATGTCTTGCATCGGGGGCGTTTTGGTGATGTGTGACAGGGCTGTCTTCATTCATCCGCCCCACAGGTATCGAGCAGGGATCCGGCTGTCCTTGAAACGATCCTTTTGCTTCTTCCTTTTCCTTTCTTGCTTTTTTAAGTTGATTGTTCTTTAGTATTTCAAGCTCCTCCTTGAAATTATACAGGTGTTTTCTTGCCAATCTGGTCCCGTCATCTGTTAGGCAAGCGTCTTTGGCCGATGCCTTAAATTCTTTAAGAATTGACGTGTATCGCATGATGCTTTTCCCCTCCTCTGGCATCGACTTCTTAGCTGTCGGCTGTTCGAAATCAGGTTGAATAAGATCCTCCTCTGGATCCTAGGTCCACCTCTTTAGGATGTACTTTTCAGGTATCTCGTATACCCCAATTTGGTCCATAACTCGTAGTACGTGCGCGCACAGTAGCCCGTCACGATCAAACTTGCAGCAACTACACGAGTATGTCTCTTCAACCATGTTTGCTTGCACATGGTAGTCCCTGTCTCCATATTTTGGTATTATCCCCCGCACTGAGCTGACCTTGAAAGTACCATCATCCAATGCGTCGCATCTGTATGCTGATTTCACCTTCATCTCCACCTGGAACTTGCAAAACAAGTTATGTGTGTATAGCCCCCGCACCTGCATCTCCAGCGGGTTCATCGAGTACATTTCGGTTTCTTTGTACACTGTTTCCAACTGCTCTTTTAACACGCTAGCCATCACCTTATCCTGTATCGCAGTGTACTGTTGTGCGAATTCGACCAGTGAGTTGTTTGGGTTGACATACTTCTTGAGCACAGAGTTAAATCCCTCGCTTCTTGCCGTGGTCTGCAAGAACGGGAAAAAATCGTGCATATAGTATACCGGGACCCAACACTTCCTGTTCTCCCACAGCCATTGGAAATGCTCGTTGTCAGTCTGGCCATACGCTTCCATCATCACCCACCACTTGTGCTCATACTCCTCAACTGCATTCATAACATAAACATGGTAACATCAAGTATTGAAGGATGGTAACATTGGTTCAAACATATTGGTAACTAGGAACACCACTGTTGTTGATAATTCTGTCACACACACATGGTTAATTTAGTTGAAGGATCATGGTAATTACTTTGCAGACATGATAAGTTTTTCTTTCCAAAGCGAATACCACTCTGTGTGTGTAGTACAAGCAACATTTTTAACTAGCAACAAAAAGATACTCATATCAATCAGCACTAGCTGGTGATTGAAAAGTTTTGTTGTAACTAGTGTGGGTGAACGAATGAAATGTGTCCAACAAACATGAACATGATAGGGGTAGTACAGAAAATAATTAATGTAGGTAATTTTGTTATAATCCTCTGGTAACTTGTCACCTTATTACATGGTAACTGTTGATATCATGCATGTAAACCCATTTCTCTATGTGCCCATTTTCCTGTGTTTTAAGCTAGTGAGGGGTGGGAAGTAAAATACCAGTCAGGCTGTTGTCAACACAATCCTTGAATGCATTATTTAGTGGTTCATTGTCAGCCATCAGCTTCCCAAGCTTCTCTTGTGCTTTTTTCATTATATGCCAGCGGCAATTCCTGTGTACTATCCCAATGAACACCTCATCAATAGCACTCCTCATTGCAAAATCTTGATCTGTTATTATGTTCTTTGGCGTAATTCCACCCATTGCATGCAAGAATGCATTAAACAGCCACACAAAGTTACCAGATAGTTCGTTTCGAACAAACCCACAACCAAATTGGATAGACCGCCCATGGTTATTAATGCCAATGAAGGGTGCACAGGGCATTTTGTACATGTTTGTCATGTATGTTGTGTCAAATGAGATGACATCATTGTATCTAGCATATGCCCTGCGCGACGCACCATCTATCCAGAATAAATTCTCCACTCTGTCCTCATCATCAAGCTTTATTCTCCAATAGAAATCTGGATCTTGTGCCTTCATATCTTGGAAGTACGAGATTGTGCTCGCCACATCAGCATGGCGGTACTCCATCCGGAATTTAGCTCGCTGGTTTGCGATGTCCTTTGTGGTGTATGGTACATCTTTAGGATTCCCGTAGAACCATTCCATTAGTTGCATCTGTCTTGCTGTCTCTATGTTGAATCCGTGCAATATCTTTAAGAAGTCCTGCTTATCTTTTGGAATGTTCCTATGTGATGATAGGAACTTTGTCAAGGACGGCTTTCTTATTAGAGGGTGGTTGTGGTCGTCGTTGAAGCGTTTGACTCTCCACCACGCATCCGTGTGGGTGATGTAAAGGTGGGCCGGACATCCAGACCTCACAACCTTCCCTCTTTTCCTCTTCTTCACGATGCCTTTTGGGTCCTACACATCCTCTGTCTCTTCCTTGTTTGTTTTTGGCTTGCCGTATTTCCCACGAACCAAGAGGACTCTGCTTACAGTATTGTCTTTGACTGTATTCCAGTCTCATTCCAAACCCATGTCTCTGTGCATATTGCCTGCAGTGTTCACAAGCTTCCTCAAAAGTATCAAACTTCATCGTTTCATTAGGAGGTTTCGGTGTGGAGTATGCCTCGGTATTTTTGTCTCCCTGTTCAGCATTCTCTCCTCCTGTTTCTGGACTCGCTGGCTCGCTGACTAAATGATCAAAGAAGCTTTCTCTCCCCCCTATGCTGCTAGTAGTCGGTTCTTTGCTTGTCTCTCGAACCATCGGGTTGCTTCTAGAAGTAGCACCTGTAATGTTTTTGAAAGTTGTTATTTTGTGATATATTTTCTGCATGCCAATACTAGTGATAACTTGTACTCCAGTTGCTTGGTAAAGTTTGCATGCATTAAGATGTTTTTTGTAGCTGTAAAGTGAAAGCATGTATTTCCAATTGCAATACAGATTGCATGATAATTCGTATGCAGTAAGTGTGGTAACTGTACCTAAATTCATGATAACCAGTGAAAGCATGTAATTCCAATTGCAATACAGATTGCATGATAATTTGTATGCAGTAAGTGTGGTAATTGTACCTAAATTCATGGTAACCTAGGGTGGTAGTTGCAATTCAAGTTCGATGGTAACAAGTTTGTGTACAAAAATGTGGTAGCATGGTAAATGTTTTACCTTCATCTGTTTTGGCAGAACCAAAGCTTGCCGTGTGTGCATATTCACACTGTTGGTTTGTCCCCACACCACTCATCGTGACATCCACATTACCCCCGTTGTCATGCGCCATTTTCTTGTGTTGCAGCACCTGCTAGCACATATGATTGCACCCATTAATTTTCCACAATTACAAGCAATCTTGATTATTTTTTCACAACAACTATATTTTTTTCCTTTTACTGCAATGATTACTTGTTTTTTATAACAGGTATCGTTTTGGCAGTAACCAGCATATGGGAGTATGACAGCGACAGTTTCTATCAACCTCATTTCATGAACTTCATTTTTATCAAAAAAGAATGGTGGCAACAATGTAAATCTTTGTAGTGTTTTTAGCACCTTTGGTTCTGGGTTTTCCTGATAATTTGTAATGAATTAGCATGATAACTTGTTCTGACATGGGTGTGTTCAATATATAAAGGAAGAAAAGGATCTTTTTTTATGTTGAATAAGCCTTACAGGATGCTGATTACTCAATGCACACACTCTGGTAATCTATTTTCAATCGAGATGGTATGTCAGTTTTAATGAGAAAATTCATACATGTATTTTCTAACTTGCCTGTAAAAGATGAAATTTAGTCAATTTTTTTGTTGGTAACCCGTCCGAATTTGAGTGGTAACTCAATTTCAACAGAGGAATTACACACATGTAGTAAAAGTACTACCTTTTTTGCATGCTTAAAAAGATGAAATTCATACATATTCTTGTTGTTTTTTCCCCATGCTGTTTGCCTTTGATTTTTATTGGTATGAGATGCAAATGCAGCATGTGTATAGAGGTTGAATCACTTACCTCCTTTCTTTTTGCCTGATTATGACGAAATTTGGACGAATTGATGATAACCCATGTGATGTTCTTGTGGTAAACCGGGGCCCTCCCTCAAATCCTTGTGATTTTGGTGGTGTTTTTTCGTGGTTTCCTTTTTTTTGGTGGATCAGATCTGGCGCCGAGGTTGCCGGCGATGGAGGCGCGTCGGGGAGAGAGGGGAGAACTGATCGGGGCAGGTGGCTGTTTCTTGCGATGGAGGTAAGAAACTATGTTTGGGGTTGGTAAGTCACGTGCAGGAGGGGGGAGGTGGGCCAAATGGGCTGTGTTAATTTGTCTTTGGGCCTCGATGCGTTGCGCGGGGAGGGACGCAGGAGGGGGGAGGTGGGCCTCGCGAGAGAAGTCTGGGTCGTGGGTGGAGCTGCCGAATTGGGTCACGCACAGGAAGGGACGCAGGTGTACGCTCGTGCGGATCTGTCGCTAAACACCAGTCGGCTGGTGGTTAGTCGCGTCCTTAATGTATTGTGTAACTATTCTACATATAGTAAAAAGACAATCAGTTCATCCATATTTTAGGGATGTATGCTCTAATAATTTGGTTAGATCATCCATATGCGCATATGCTGCCTCTTGTCACATGGATCCATCTGATCGATAGACCAAACTTTAGCCGCAACGCACGTACGTTCCGTGACTTCCGTCGTTTCGTTCCCTAATCCCTAAGTTAATTCGTATCTTTTGGCTTCGATTGAATCGGCGACTCGGCGGCGATTGCTTCTGCAGCCAACCAGGCAAAGCCAGACGCGGTGCCGGACGCCACCACGACGGCAAACGCTGCACGTATACACGATCTGCATGTACAACA
>NC_053028.1:697450240-697465180 GCF_003073215.2 Triticum urartu
AAAAAGTTCATAAATTTTGGAAAAAGTTTATCGATTAATAAGACAGTTCATCGAGTTGAAAAAAGTTCATCGAATTTGAAAAAAAAGTTCATCAAATTCAAAATAGTCATCAATTTTGAAAAATATTCATCAAATTTGAAAAAAGTTCATCCATTCTGAAAAAGGTTTATGAAAATAGTACATAGAATTTGAAAAAAATCACCAATTTTGAAAAAAGCTCATCGAATTTGAAAAAGAGTTCACCGTATTTGGAAAAAAGTTCATCATTTTTTTTAAACACCAAAAATAAAACAATCCTTGATTTTGAAGAAAAAACCAAAAAAAGAATGAAAGAAAAAAGAAAAATAAAAACCCAAATAAACCATGCCGGAATATGGCCAGCGAACCGAAAAACTGGTTTGGGAAGCTTCCCGCGACTGAAGAGGGAAATAAAGACAAGGAAAGAAGTTATAAATCACTTGCCGTTCTATGGCTTAGTGATTGCAGTCCTTGGCGTAAAAGTAGCAAATCGTGAGTTCGAGCTCTCGCGGGCGCCCCTTTTTTGAGCTAAGCAGAAAAAAGCAGATACATGGGTCGGCCCAGTCGTAGGAGAGGGGGGTGCTGCAGGCACCGGTTTGCAAAAACTGTAATAACTAGCGTTTGAAGAGCCAAATATGGATTGCCTACTTAGTGTCAGAGAGCAACTAGTTGGTAGCTCTTTCAGCTCTTTGCATCTTTATTTCTCTTTATCATAAAAATACCAAAAATATTATCTTATCATATCTATCAGATCTCACTCTCGTAAGTGACTGTGAAGGGATTGACAACCCCTTTATCACGTTGGCTGTGAGGTTCTTATTTGTTTGTGTAGGTGCATGGGAATCGAGCGTGATCTCCTACTGGATTGATACCTTGGTTCTCAAAAACTGAGGGAAATACTTACGCAACTTTACCGCATCACCCTTTCCTCTTCAAGGGAAAACCAACGCAGTGCTCAAGAGGTAGCAAGAAGGATTTCTGGCGCCGTTGCCAGGGAGATTCGCGCCAAGTCAAGTCAAGATTTGACACCCGACAACGAGCCATTTCTGGCGCCGTTGCCGGGGAGTCTACGCACAAGTCAAGACATACCAAGTACCCATCACAAACTCTTATCCCTCGCATTACATTATTTGCCATTTGCCTCTCGTTTTCCTCTCCCCCACTTCACCCTTGCCGTTTTATTCGCCCTCTCTTTTTTTCTCAGCTTTCTTTCTCCATGTCAGAATCAAAAAGGGTTGGGGGTTCTCTCCCGAGTTTTAGTCCTTTGGACAATCCTTCTATTCTCTCTAAACTCATAAATAATGATGCTATGAAAAGACCTACCGGAGTTATCAATGAGAATCTTTATAATTTTGATGAAGATGATTCCGGAATTTTTCATTATTTACTCGATGAATCTTTGAAAGATGCTTGGGATAGACTATTAAGGATTTGGGCCAGCTATGCGCCCCAATACCAAATTGAAATTTACTTAAAGAGCTTTTATGCTGCCCTACCTTCTTCATTTAAGCATGTCTTAGATTCTATAATTGAAGAAGGTTTTCTTGAAGGGGATGTTGTCGATACTTATGAAAAGATGAAAACCATATTTGGGCACCCCATGAATGAGAAGGTTTAATCTACATCTCTTTTGCTCTCCTACCAAAACGAATCTATCAAAGAGATGAAAGCTAGCTTAGATGCAAATTTCCGTAAAATTCTTAATATTTCTTCTACCATTAACAACCATGTGCTTTATAAAAATAGAAATACTAATGCCATAGATAATAAGTTTGCTCTTTTCTTCCCTAAAACCAAAGATGGCAATACCTAGATCTATCATTGCTTTCATGCCTAGCTAGGGGCGTTAAACGATAGCGCATGTTGGGAGGCAACCCAATTTTATTTTTATTCCTTGATTTTTCCTCCTTTTTAGTAATAAATAATTTATCTAGCCTCTATTTTGGTTGTGTTTTTGTGTTTAATTAGTGTTTGTGCCAAGTAGAACCGTTGGGAAGACTTGGGGAAAGTCCTTTTGATCTTGCTGTAAAAAACAGAAACTTTAGCGCTCACGAGAATTGCTTCCATTTTTATTTGGAGAGTGCTATTTAGTTAATTATTTTTGCAGATTATTAATAGATAAATTCCTCACGTCCCGAAATTTATTTTAGAATTTTTGGGGTTCCAGAAGTTTGCGTTAGCTACAGATTACTACAGACTGTTCTGTTTTTGACAGATTCTGTTATTCGTGTGTTGTTTACTTATTTTCATGAATCTATGGCTAGTAAAAGAGTGTATAAACCATAGAGAATTTGGAATACAGTAGGTTTAACACCAATATAAATCAAGAATTAGTTCATTACAGTACCTTGAGGTGGTGTTTTGTTTTCTTTCGCTAACGGAGCTCACGAGATTTTCTGTTAAGTTTTGTGTTGTGAAGTTTTCAAGTTTTGGGTAAAGATTTGATGGATTATGGAACAAGGAGTGGCAAGAGCATAATATTGGGGATTCCCATGGCACCCCAATATAATCCAAGGACACCAAAAAGCCAAAGCTTGGGGATGCCCCGGAAGGCATCCCCTCTTTCGTCTTGGTCCATCGGTAACTTTACTTGGAGCTATATTTTTATTCACCACATGATATGTGTTTTTCTTGGAGCGTCTTGTATAATTTGAGTCTTTGCTTTTTAGTTTACCACAATCATCCTTGCTGTACACACCTTTTGAGAGAGAAACACATGATTTGGAATTTATTAGAATACTCTATGTGCTTCACTTATATCTTTTGAGCTATATAGTTTTTGCTCTAGTACTTCACATACATCTTTTAGAGCACGGTGGTGGATTTGTTTTATAGAAATTATTGTTCTCTCATGCTTCACTTATATTATTTTGAGAGTCCTACAAAACAGCATGGTAATTTGCTTTAATTGTGAAATGAGTCCTAATATGCTAGGTATTCAAGATTAGTAAAAACTTTCCTATGAGTGTGTTGAATACTAAGAGAAGTTTGATGCTTGATAATTGTTTTGAGATATGGAGGTAGTGATATTAAAGTTGTGCTTGTTGAGTAGTTGTGAATTTGAGAAATACTTGTGTTGAAGTTTGCAAGTCCTATAGCATGCACGTATGGTAAACGTTGTGTAACAAATTTCAAACATGAGGTGTTCTTTGATTGTCCTCCTTATGAGTGGCGGTCGGGGACGAGCGATGGTCTTTTCCTACCAATCTATCCCCCTAGGAGCATGCGCGTAGTGCTTGGTTTTTGATGACTTGTAGATTTTTGCAATAAGTATGTGAGTTCTTTATGACTAATGTTGAGTCCATGGATTATACACACTCTTAACCTTCCATTATTGCTAGCCTCTTAGGTACCGTGCATTGCCCTTTCTCACCTTGAGAGTTGGTGCAAACTTCTCCGGTGCATCCAAACCCCATGATACGATATGCTCTATCACACATAAGCCTCCTTATATCTTCCTCAAAACAGCCACCATACATACCTATTATGGCATTTCCATAGCCATTCCGAGATATATTGCCATGCAACTTTCCACCGTTCCGTTTATCATGACACGTTCATCATTGTCATATTGCCTTGCATGATCATGTTGTTGACATCGTATTTGTGGCAAAGCCACCATGCATATTATTTCATACATGTCACTCTTGATTCATTGCCCATCCCGGTACACCGCCGGAGGCATTCATATAGAGTCATACCTTGTTCTAGTATCGAGTTGTAATCATTGAGTTGTAAACGAATAGAAGTGTGATGATCATCATTCATAGAGCATTGTCCCAAAAAAGAGAAAGGCCAAAAGAAAAAAAGGCCCAAAAAAGAAAAAAAAAGGGCAATGCTACTATATTCTTTTCATACTTGTGCTTCAAAGTAGCACCATGATTTTTATGATAGATAGTCTCTTGTTTTGTCACTTTCATATACTAGTGGGAATTTTTCGTTATAGAACTTGGCTTGTATATTCCAATAATGGGCATCCTCAAATGCCCTAGGTCTTCGTGAGCAAGCAAATTGGATGCACACCCACTTAGTTTCTTTTGTTGAGCTTTCATACATTTATAGCTCTAGTGCATCTGTTGCATGGCAATCCCTACTCCTCACATTAACATCAATTGATGGGCATCTCCTTTTCTTTTGTCTTCTCCACATAAACCCATCATTATATTCTATTCCACCCATAGTTCTATATCCATGGCTCATGCTCATGTATTGCGTGAAAGTTGAAAAAAAGTTTGAGATTACTAAAGTATGAAACAATTACTTGGCTTGTCATCGGGGTTGTGCATGATGAGAGCATTCTTGTGTGACGAAAATGGAGCATGACCAAACTATATGATTTTGTAGGGATGAAATTTCTTTGGCCATGTTATTTTGAGAAGACATAATTGCTTAGTTAGTATGATTGAAGTATTATTACTTTTATGTCAACATTAAACTTTTATCTTGAATCTTTCGGATCTGAATATTCATACCACAATTAAGAGGGTTACATTGAAAATTATGCCAACTAGCATTCCACATCAAAATTCTGTTTTTATCATTTAACTACTCGAGGACGAGCAGGAATTAAGCTTAGGGATGCTTGATACGTCTCCAACGTATCTATAATTTTTTATTGTTCCATGCTATGTTATATTCTATTTTAGATGTTTATTGGGCTTTATTATACACTTTTATATTATTTTTGGGACTCATGTTATATTCTGTTTTAGATGTTTATTGGGCTTTATTATACACTTTTATATTATTTTTGGGACTAACCTATTAACCGGAGGCCCAGCCCAAATTGCTGTTTTTTTGCCTATTTCGGTGTTTCGAAGGAAAAGGATATCAAACAGAGTCCAAACGGAATGAAACCTTCAGGAACGTGATTTTTGGAACAAACGTGATCCAGAGAACTTGGAGTCTACGTAAAGCAATCAACGAGGAAGGCACGAGGCAGGGGGCGCGCCCACCTCCCCCAGGCGCGCCCTCCACCCTCGTGGGCCCCTCGTTGCTCCACCGACGTACTTCTTCCTCCTATATATACCCATATACCCTGGAAACATCAAATACAGAGCCAAAAACCTATTTCCACCGCCGCAACATTCTGTACCCGTGAGATCCCATCTTGGGGCCTTTTCCGGCGCTCCGCCGGAGGGGGCATTGATCACGGAGGGCTTCTACATCAACACCATAGCCTCTCCGATGATGTGTGAGTAGTTTACATCAGACCTTCGGGTCCATAGTTATTATATAGGTGGCTTCTTCTCTCTCTTTGGATCTCAATACAAAGTTCTCCTCGATCTTCTTGGAGATCTATTCGATGTAATCTTCTTTTGCGGTGTGTTTGTCGAGATCCGATGAATTGTGGGTTTATGATCAAGTTTATCTATGAACAATATTTGAATCACCTCGGAATTCTTTTATGTATGATTGGTTATATTTGCAAGTCTCTTCGAATTATCTTGTTCGGTTTGGCCTACTAGGTTGATCTTTCTTGCAATGGGAGAAGTGCTTAGCTTTGGGTTCAATCTTACGGTGTCCTTTCCCAGTGACAGTAGGGCAGCAAGGCACGTATTGTATTGTTGCCATCGAGGATAAAAAGATGGGGTTTATATCATATTGCATGAGTTTATCCCTCTACATCATGTCATCTTCCTTAAAGCATTACTCTGTTCTTATGAACTTAATACTCTAGATGCATGCTGGATAGCGGTCGATGTGTGGAGTAATAGTAGTAGATGCAGAATCGTTTCGGTCTACTTGTCTCAGACGTGATGCCTATATACATGATCATACCTAGATATTCTCATAACTATGCTCAATTCTATCAATTGCTCGACAGTAATTCGTTTACCCACCGTGATACTTATGCTCTTGAGAGAAGCCACTAGTGAAACCTATGGCCCCGGGGTCTATCTTCCATCATATTAATCTTCCAACACTTAGCTATTTCTATTGCTGCTTATTTTACTTTGCATCTTTATTTGTCTTTATCATAAAAATACCAAAAATATTATCTTATCATATCTATCAGATCTCACTCTCGTAAGTGACCGTGAAGGGATTGACAACCCCTTTATCGCGGTGGTTGCGAGGTTCTTATTTGTTTGTGTAGGTGTGTGGGACTCGAGTGTGATCTCCTACTGGATTGATACCCTAGTTCTCAAAAACTGAGGGAAATACTTACGCTACTTTACTGCATCACCCTTTACTCTTCAAGGGAAAACCAACGCAGTGCTCAAGAGGTAGCAGGGCGTTCCGGTTTATCTAAGCCGAGGTGCCACAAGTTTTTCAATGAAAGACCTCGGTGAAGCTGCTTATATATTGGGCATCAAGATCTATAGAGATATATCAAGACGCTTAATAGGACTTTCACAAAGCACATACCTTGAAAAAGTTTTGAAGAAGTTCAAAATGGATCGGTCAAAGAAAGGGTTATTTCCTGTGTTGCAAGGTGTGAAATTGAGTCAGACTCAATGCCCGACCACTGCAGAAGATAGAGAGAAAATGAAAGTCATTCCCTATGCCTCAGCCATAGGTTCTATCATGTATGCTATGTTGTGTACGAGACCTGATGTGTGCCTTGCCATAAGTATGGCAGGGAGGTACCAAAGTAATCCAGGAGTGGATCACTAGACATCGGTCAAGAACATCCTAAAGTACCTGGAAAGGACCAAGGATATGTTTCTCGTTTATGGAGGTGACAAAGAGCTCGTCGTAAATGGTTACGTTGATGCTAGCTTTGGCACTGATTCGGATGACTCTAAGTCACAAACCAGATACGTATTTATTTTGAATGGTGGAGCTGTCAGTTGGTGCAGTTCCAAGCAGAGCGTCGTGGCGGGATCTACGTACGAAGCGGAGTACATAGCTACTTCGGAAGCAGCAAATGAAGGAGTTCATATCCGATCTAGGTGTAATACTGTTGGGGAATGTTGCATGGGAAACAAAAAAATTCTACGCTCACCAATATACAATCTAGGAGATGACCATCTATGAGAGGAGAGATTGGATCTACATACCCTTGTAGATCGCTAAGCGGAAGCGTTAAGAAATGCGGTTGATGTAGTCGAACGCCTTCGCTATCCAATCACGATTCGTCTCGCGAACTCCCAATCCAAGTGCCGAACGGACGGCACCTCCGCGTTCAACACATGTAAGGCTTGATGACACCTTCACCTCCTCGACCCAGCGAGCGATGGTCAGTAGTAGCTCGAGTCCTCCGGCAGCACGATGGCGTGGTGGCGGTATCTCAGCAGAGCTTCGCTAAGCACTACGGAGAGGAAGAGGGATGCGAGGGAGAGGAGAAGTAGCGCCGTGGCGTGGAGATGTGCTCTTGGGGTGCGGCTGCCCTCTCTCTACCTCTCTATATATAGGGGAAGGGAGGAGGGGGCGGCGCCCCTAGGGTTTCCCCTAGGGGGGGAGGCAGATGGGGTCTCCCCTAGGGTGACTTGCCCCCCAAGCCGGGAGGTGGGAAGCCACAGGGGGGGCGCCCCCCAACCCTCCTAGTTACGTGAGATGGGGGTGAGGGGGCGCTCAGACCCTTAGTGGGCTGGTTTGCCCCCTCCCCTTGTCCCATGGATCCCCCCAACACTTACCAGGGGCCCCCGAAACCCCTTTCGGTGACATTGGTCATCACCCGGTACCCCCAGAACAATTCCAGACTCCAATGCCCTTCGTCCAATATATCAACCTTCACCTCCAGACCATTCCGGAGATCTTCATCACATCCAGATCTCATCTGGGACTCCGAACAACCTTCGGTAACCACCATAATTGAAGGAAATATGCCCTAGAGGCAATAATAAAGTTATTATTTATTTCCTTATAATCATGATAAATGTTTATTATTCATTCTAGAATTGTATTAACCGGAAACATAATACATGTGTGAATACATAGACAAACTTAGTGTCACTAGTATGCCTCTACTTGACTAGCTCGTTAATCAAAGATGGTTATGTTTCCTAACCATGAACAAAGTGTTGTTATTTGATTAACGAGGTCACATCATTAGTTGAATGATCTGATTGACATGACCCATTCCATTAGCTTAGCACCCGATCGTTTAGTATGTTGCTATTGCTTTCTTCATGACTTATACATGTTCCTATGACTATGAGATTATGCAACTCCCGTTTGCCGGAGGAACACTTTGGGTGCTACCAAACGTCACAACGTAACTGGGTGATTATAAAGGAGCATTATATGTGTCTCCAAAGGTAGATGTTGGGTTGGCGTATTTCGAGATTAGGATTTGTCACTCCGATTGTCGGAGGGGTATCTCTGGGCCCTCTCGGTAATGCACATCACTTAAGCCTTGCAAGCATTGCAACTAAATGAGTTAGTTGCGGGATGATGTATTACAGAACGAGTAAAGAGACTTGCCGGTAACGAGATTGAACTAGGTATTGGAATACCGACGATCGAATCTCGGGTAAGTAACATACCGATGACAAAGGGAACAACGTATGTTGTTATGCGGTCTGACCGATAAAGATCTTCGTAGAATATGTAGGAGCCAATATGGGCATCTAGGTCCCGCTATTGGTTATTGACCGGAGACGTGTCTCGGTCATGTCTACATTGTTCTCGAACCCGTAGGGTCCGCACGCTTAAAGTTACGATGACAGTTGTTATGAGTTTTATGCATTTTGATGTACCGAATGTTGTTCGGAGTCCGAGATGAGATCACGGACATGACGAGGAACTCCAGAATGGTCCGGAGATAAAGTTTGATATATATATGTGATAATAGTGTTTGGTCACCGGAAGGGTTCCGGAAATCACCGGAAGGGGTTCCGGATGTTTCCCGAAATGTTTGGGTACGAGAACACTTTATTTGGGCCAAAGGGGAAAGCCCACAAGGTTTTTGGAAAGCGCAAAAGGAAGTTTTGCGGAGTCCAGGGGCCAGACGCCAGAGTCCCTGGCGTCTGGGCCCAGACGCCGGGATCCCTGGCGTCTGGCCCTGGAGTCCGAGAAGGACTCTTGCCTATCGGGTGAAACCGACTTTGTGAAGGCTTTAACTCCAAGTTTCGACCCCAGGGGTCAAGATATAAATAGAGGGGCAGGGCTAGCACAAAAGAGAGATCAAGAAACACAAGTTGATCCACGTGATCTATTCCTTAGCCGTGTGCGGTGCCCCAGCCACCATAGTCCTCGATAATACTGTAGCAGAGTTTAGGCGAAGCCCTGCTGCTGTAGTACATCAAGATCGTCACCACGCCGTCGTGCTGACGGAACTCTTCCCCGACACTTTGCTGGATCGGAGTCCGGGGATCATCATCGAGCTGTACGTGTGCTCGAACTCGGAGGTGTCGTAGTTTCGGTGCTTGATCGGTTGGATCGTGAAGACATACGACTACTTCCTCTACGTTGTGTCAACGCTTCCGCAGTCGGTCTGCATGGGTACGTAGACAACACTCTCCCCTCTCGTTGCTATGCATCACATGATCTTGCGTGTGCGTAGGAAATTTTTTGAAATTACTACGAAACCCAATAGTGGCATCCGAGCCTAGGTTATTTATGTTGATGTTATATGCACGAGTAGAACACAAGTGAGTTGTGGGCGATATAAGTCATACTGCCTACCAGCATGTCATACTTTGGTTCGGCGGTATTGTTGGATGAAGCGGCCCAGACCGACATTACGCGTACGCTTACGCGAGACCGGTTCTCCCGACGTGCTTTGCACAAAGGTGGCTTGTGGGTGACAGTTTCTCCAACTTTAGTTGAACTGAGTATGGCTACGCCCGGTCCTTGCGAAGGTTAAAACAGAGTCTATTTGACAAACTATCGTTGTGGTTTTGATGCGTAGGTGAGATTGGTTCTTGCTTAAGCCCGTAGCAGCCACGTAAAACTTGCAACAACAAAGTAGAGGACGTCTAACTTGTTTTTGCAGGGCATGTTGTGATGTGATATGGTCAAGACATGGTGCTAAATTTTATTGTATGAGATGATCATGTTTTGTAACCGAGTTATCGGCAACTGGCAGGAGCCATATGGTTGTCGCTTTATTGTATGCAATGCAATCGCGATGTAATGCTTTACTTTATCACTAAGCTGTAGCGATAGTCGTGGAAGCATAAGATTGGCGAGACGACAACGATGCTACGATGGAGATCAAGGTGTCGCGCCGGTGACGATGGTGATCACGACGGTGCTTCGGAGATGGAGATCACAAGCACAAGATGATGATGGCCATATCATATCACTTATATTGATTGCATGTGATGTTTATCCTTTTATGCATCTTATCTTGCTTTGATTGACGGTAGCATTATAAGATGATCTCTCACTAAATTATCAAGAAGTGTTCTCCCTGAGTATGCACCGTTGCGAAAGTTCTTCGTGCTGAGACACCACGTGATGATCGGGTGTGATAGGTTCTACGTTCAAATAGAACGGGTGCAAAACAGTTGCACACGCGGAATACTCAGGTTATACTTGACGAGCCAAGCATATACAGATATGGCCTCGGAACACGGAGACCGAAAGGTCGAGCGTGAATCATATAGTAGATATGATCAACATAACGATGTTCACCATTGAAAACTACTCCATCTCACGTGATGATCGGTTATGGTTTAGTTGATTTGGATCACGTAATCACTTAGAGGATTAGAGGGATGTCTATCTAAGTGGGAGTTCTTTAATAAATTTGATTAACTGAACTTAAATTTATCATGAAACTTAGTACCTGATTAGTATCTTGCTTGTTTATGTTTGATTGTAGATAGATGGCTCGTGCTGTTGTTCCGTTGAATTTTAATGCGTTCCTTGAGAAAGCAAAGTTGAAAGATGATGGTAGCAATTACACGGATTGGGTCCGTAACTTGAGGATTATCCTCATTGCTGCACAGAAGAATTACGTCCTGGAAGCACCGCTGGGTGCCAGGACTGCTACAGGAGCAACGCCGGATGTTATGAACGTCTGGCAGAGCAAAGCTGATGACTACTCGATAGTTCAGTGTGCCATGCTTTACGGCTTAGAATCGGGACTTCAACGACGTTTTGAACGTCATGGAGCATATGAGATGTTCCAGGAGTTGAAGTTAATATTTCAAGCAAATGCCCGGATTGAGAGATATGAAGTCTCCAATAAGTTCTATAGCTGTAAGATGGAGTAGAACAGTTCTGTCAGTGAGCATATACTCAAAATGTCTGTGTATAATAATCACTTGATTCAATTGGGAGTTAATCTTCCGGATGATTGCGTCATTGACAGAATTCTCCAATCACTGCCACCAAGCTACAAGAGCTTCGTGATGAACTATAATATGCAAGGGATGAACAAGACTATTCCCGAGCTTTTCGCGATGCTGAAAGCTGCGGAGGTAGAAATCAAGAAGGAGCATCAAGTGTTGATGGTCAACAAGACCACTAGTTTCAAGAAAAAGGGCAAAGGGAAGAAGAAGGGGAACTTCAAAAAGAACGGCAAGCAAGTTGCTACTCAAGAGAAGAAACCCAAACCTGGACCTAAGCCTGAAACTGAGTGCTTCTATTGCAAGCAGACTGGTCACTGGAAGCGGAACTGCCCCAAGTATTTGGCGGATAAGAAGGATGGCAAGGTGAACAAAGGTATATGTGATATACATGTTATTGATGTGTACCTTACTAATGCTCGCAGTAGCACCTGGGTATTTGATACTGGTTCTGTTGCTAATATTTGCAACTCGAAACAGGGACTACGGATCAAGCGAAGATTGGTTAAGGACGAGGTAACGATGCGCGTGGGAAACGGTTCCAAAGTCGATGTGATCGCAGTCGGCACGCTACCTCTACATCTACCTTCAGGATTAGTATTAGACCTAAATAATTGTTATTTGGTGCTAGCGTTAAGCATGAACATTATATCTGGATCTTGTTTGATGCGAGACGGTTATTCATTTAAATCAGAGAATAATGGTTGTTCTATTTATATGAGTAATATCTTTTATGGTCATGCACCCTTGAAGAGTGGTCTATTCTTGTTGAATCTCGATAGTAGTAACACACATATTCATAATGTTGAAACCAAAAGATGCAGAGTTGATAATGAAAGTGCAACTTATTTGTGGCACTGCCGTTTAGGTCATATCGGTGTAAAGCGCATGAAGAAACTCCATTCTGATGGACTTTTGGAACCACTTGATTATGAATCACTTGGTACTTGCGAACCGTGCCTCATGGGCAAGATGGCCAAAACGCCATTCTCCGGTACTATGGAGAGAGCAACAGATTTGTTGGAAATCATACATACAGATGTATGTGGTCCGATGAATATTGAGGCTCGTGGCGGATATCGTTATTTTCTCACCTTCACAGATGATTTAAGCAGATATGGGTATATCTACTTAATGAAACATAAGTCTGAAACATTTGAAAAGTTCAAGGAATTTCAGAGTGAAGTTGAAAATCATCGTAACAAGAAAATAAAGTTTCTACGATCTGATCGTGGAGGAGAATATTTGAGTTACGAGTTTGGTGTACATTTGAAAAATTGTGGAATAGTTTCACAACTCAGGCCACCCGGAACACCTCAGCGTAATGGTGTGTCCGAACGTCGTAATCGTACTTTACTGGATATGGTGCGATCTATGATGTCTCTTACTGATTTACCGCTATCATTTTGGGGATACGCTCTAGAGACGGCCGCATTCACGTTAAATAGGGCACCATCAAAATCCGTTGAGACGACGCCTTATGAACTGTGGTTTGGCAAGAAACCAAAGTTGTCGTTTCTGAAAGTTTGGGGCTGCGATGCTTATGTGAAAAAGCTTCAACCTGATAAGCTTGAACCCAAATCGGAGAAATGTGTCTCCATAGGATATCCGAAGGAAACTATTGGATACACCTTCTATCACAGATCCGAAGGCAAGACTTTTGTTGCTAAATTCGGAAACTTTTTGGAGAAGGAATTTCTCTCGAAAGAAGTGAGTGGGAGGAAAGTAGAACTTGACGAGGTAACTGTACCTGCTCCCTTATTGGAAAGTAGTACATCACAGAAAACTGTTTCTATGACACCTACACCAGTTAGTGAGGAAGCTAATGATAATGATCATGAAACTTCAGAACAAGATACTACTGAACCTCGTAGATCAACCAGAGCAAGATCCGCACCAAAGTGGTACGGTAATCCCGTTCTGGAAGTCATGCTACTAGATCATGATGAACCTACGAACTATGAAGAAGTGATGGTGAGCCCAGATTCCGCAAAGTGGCTTGAAGCCATGAAATCTGAGATGGGATCCATGTATGAGAACAAAGTATGGACTTTGGTTGACTTGCCCGATGATCGGCAAGCAATTGAGAATAAATGGATCTTCAAGAAGAAGACTGACGCTGACGGAAATATTACTGTCTACAAAGCTCGACTTGTCGCGAAAGGTTTTCGGCAAGTTCAAGGGATTGACTATGATGAGACCTTCTCACCCGTAGCGATGCTTAAGTCTGTCCGAATCATGTTAGCAATTGCCGCATTTTATGATTATGAAATTTGGCAGATGGATGTCAAAACTGCATTCCTGAATGGATTTCTGGAAGAAGAGTTGTATATGATGCAACCAGAAGGTTTTGTCGATCCAAAGGGGGCTAACAAAGTGTGCAAGCTCCAGCGATCCATTTATGGACTGGTGCAAGCCTCTCGGAGTTGGAATAAACGTTTTGATAGTATGATCAAAGCATTTGGTTTTATACAGACTTTTGGAGAAGCCTGTATTTACAAGAAAGTGAGTGGGAGCTCTGTAGCATTTCTGATATTATATGTGGATGACATATTATTAATTGGAAATGATATAGAATTTCTAGATAGCATAAAGGGATACTTGAATAAGAGTTTTTCAATGAAAGACCTCGGTGAAGCTGCTTACATATTAGGCATTAAAATCTATAGAGATAGATCAAGACGCTTAATTGGACTTTCACAAACAACATACCTTGACAAAATTTTGAAGAAGTTCAAAATGGATCAAGCAAAGAAAGGATTCTTGCCTGTGTTACAAGGTGTGAAATTGAGTAAGACTCAATGCCCGACCACTGCAGAAGATAGAGAGAATATGAAAGATGTTCCCTATGCATCAGCGATAGGATCTATCATGTATGCAATGATGTGTACCAGACCTGATGTGTGCCTTGCTATAAGTCTAGCAGGGAGGTACCAAAGTAATCCAGGAGTGGATCATTGGACAGCAGTCAAGAACATCCTGAAATACCTGAAAAGGACTAAGGATATGCTTCTCGTATATGGAGGTGACAAAGAGCTCGTCGTAAAAGGTTACGTTGATGCAAGCTTTGACACTGATCCGGACGATTCTAAATCGCAAACCGGATACGTGTTTACATTAAACGGTGGAGCTGTCAGTTGGTGCAGTTCTAAACAAAGCGTTGTAGCGGGATCTACATGTGAAGCGGAGTACATAGCTGCTTCGGAAGCAGCAAATGAAGGAGTCTGGATGAAGGAGTTCATATCCGATCTAGGTGTCATACCTAGTGCATCGGGTCCAATGAAAATCTTTTGTGACAATACTGGTGCAATTGCCTTGGCAAAGGAATCCAGATTTCACAAGAGAACCAAGCACATCAAGAGACGCTTCAATTCCATCCGGGATCTAGTCCAGGTGGGAGACATAGAGATTTGCAAGATACATACGGATCTGAATGTTGCAGACCCATTGACTAAGCCTCTTCCACGAGCAAAACATGATCAGCACCAAGGCTCCATGGGTGTTAGAATCATTACAGTGTAATCTAGATTATTGACTCTAGTGCAAGTGGGAGACTGAAGGAAATATGCCCTAGAGGCAATAATAAAGTTATTATTTATTTCCTTATATCATGATAAAAGTTTATTATTCATGCTAGAATTGTATTAACCGGAAACATAATACATGTGTGAATACATAGACAAACAGAGTGTCACTAGTATGCCTCTACTTGACTAGCTCGTTAATCAAAGAT
>NC_053028.1:697466180-697488956 GCF_003073215.2 Triticum urartu
TTGACTCGAACCTTCTTTGGTGGAGGTCGCATGGGCCAGTGACGACCCAGAGGCTTGAGGACCCTGCGGAGGTGGTACGTCACCTTGTCAGTGAGGAGGACGCGCACGTCCGTCGCTACTTGGTTGCGTTGGAGCACAGGTTCTCCAGGGAACTCACTGGAGCTATGATCCTGTGATGGTTCCTTCTCTTTGGGTGACCACCGCCCGCGCCGATACCCGTCGTTCGCTAGGGTTTTAGTTGTATTAGTGATGTTATATGCATGATACTATTCGGGATGTATTAGTGATAATATTTGACGATGTATGGACGCAAGAGATGATTTACTTTTGCTTATTGAACGCATGCTAATTTGAATACTTCTTTATTTTACGATTTGGTTTTGCTTATTGAATGCTCATGTAACAATATGAGTCCAATAAGATATTTTGAAATGTATATCTTGTGTTGCTCAAATAGGATATGTGCTTTCCCAAGTGGCCGGTCATGTTTGCAGGTTACACCTCCGAGTGGCCTATGTTTTGCCGGAGTGTTGATTCATTTCCGTTCCGGCAAATTTCAGGCGCTCGATATGTCCTATTTTAGCAAAGTTCATGCCGGATTTTTCCGTGAATTTTGGCATGACTTGTGCCAGAATATGTAGGAAATATCAAGTGCCCCGGATTTGTGTGTTGAGTATCCTGGTAGTTTCCTTCGATCGATTTTCAATTAATGTTTTAACTATGAACATAGGAAATGTCTGACGACGAAAAGGATTTCGGTATTTGCGAATACTGCGAAGACGAGTGCAGCCTGTACGACAGAATCTTCCTAGATGATGATAGGCGCTTCAACATCAAGCTGGACGAGAACTTCAAATTGGATACAGTAAGTCACAATGACAAGTCTTTTTTCGTAATTAAGCATGACATCTGCTTCATTTGCTTCAACTTTAATTTAAATTTTTTACTATTCTACTAGCGTATCCCCTGCCATGCAAGAGTTTTTGTCTTGGATAAGATAGGTTGCAGTCCTATGAAAACTACTATGGAGGTAAAGAGAGTTTACTTGAAGATTGAGCATGGTTATACTTTCCACAAAAAATTATACAACGCAAACACCTACACCTATTTTGAATGCAAAACTTGGCAAGCATTCTGCAAGACTTATGCATTTGAGCCTGATATGGTTATCACCTTTTATATTCGTCCGAAAGATGAGATTGAAGGTAATATTGACATCTGGGTCGATGTGCAGATGCCTCCAGTTATACTATTATGTGAGTTTCTCAACCATATTTATGTCTTCGATATTGTTTATTCAAAAGTAGTTGACAACTAATTTCTATTAACAGCTTATTTACATTCAAGCAAACATGTCCGGTGCTTGGTAGGCATGACCGTCCACTGTCCTGGGGCTGAACTAAACTGTGAGCAGATAGGTCATTATGTTTCATGGCTTGAGGATCTTCATCCTGTCAAGAGAAATTATTTTCCTGGACTTAAAAATCTTAGTACTCAAAACATGTGACCAATAGTGTTCGTATTGAACTACGGTCACATCTATTTAGGAAAGATGGTAAAATGTTTACTATTTGTCGTCAGTGCATCTTTTGCATACATTATTTTTTAAGCTAAACTTCATTGCTAAGTATGTCACTATGCGATGTTCTTCAACAAGGACTCCCGATGAATGTTGTGCCTCATTGGATCGAGACTAAAGGTCGCATGAGAATGGTTAGCTTATGGCCAAGACATCCTACAATGCACTTTAGTGCATTCAAGATTTCTAAAAGCGAGGAATGCTTAATAGTGAAGGACTGGAGCAAAATTGTGAATGATCGCAGAGAAGTACTAGGGGCAGTAATCAGAAGCGCGGCCAACGATTAGGAGACAGGTTCATCTGCATGCTCCAACATGATGAAGTGGGAGTGCTACACATGTTTTATGCTTTTTTACCTGAGAGAGGGGAGAAGGAGCGATTAGCTAGCTAGAAATGAGTTTGAAGATGATGATGTGCTACACTATGACTATGATGATTAAATAGCTAGTGTTGGTGGTAATGACTATGATGATTATTAGTAGCTAGTTTTGGTGGTGATTAGATAGCTATCGCAGCTAGTGTTGGTGGTGATTAGCTAGCTAGAATGAGTTTGAAGATGATGATGTGCTACACTATGACTATGATGATGAAATAGCTACTGTTGGTGGTAATGACTATGATGATGATTAAATAACTTGTGTTGGCGGATTAGATTCAAGTGGAGGCAACATGTGGTGCACATCGAAAGTACTACGAGTCCAAACTAGATCAAGTTTGGATTAGTAGTATACTTTTGACATGCACCACATGTTGCCTCCACTTGAACCTAATCCACCTTCATTTGACACACTGTTATGGACATAATGATATGACAACATCATAATTGGTATTGTACCAAAATTTGTATAACGGCGTATAAATACACTAAAAATGAAAAAAAATACTAGTAGCGATGGAGAGTAAACATGCTACTACTAGCTATATTAGTAGTAGCAGCGCGGGAGTGAACAAACGCTGCGGGTATATGTCTTAGCAGTAGCGTGTGTCTCACGCGCTACTGCTAGGGAATAGTTGTAACACCTTACTAGTAGCGCGGTGTCCCGCGCTACTAGTAGGCATTAAACCCGTGCTACTACTAGGGTTTTCCCTAGTAGTGTAGCCTGCCCTTTCCTCTCCTCTGCTTCCTCCTAGAGCTGCTCAACAGTTGTCTGCATCTCAGTCACTTTCAGATAAAGATCATAGAATTTAGTTTCAATGATCCTCTTCAAACTCTCCTCATTTTTTTTCAGGGTGGCCAAGCCCTTCTTAATCCTCAAAGTTGCTTGAATCATATAAGCAAACTAATCTTGTTTTGACTTTAAGAACACTTCAGATGCCTCCTCAACACTTGGCATCTTTGCAGCCTTCTCATCCTTTGCCTTCTCTCTCTTTTCTTGTGCTTGCACAGATGTGGGATCATCCTCATTCATCACAACAGTGTTGTCCTCAAACTCTGGTCCCAAAGGTAGATGCTTGACGGTGTCTTGGACTAGGGGGTACTCACCATGTCGTCTCCCGACTAGGTGGATAGGGACGAGGACCCCCATGGCGGTTTACTCATGGGACACTTCGGGAAATCCATGCCACATACAAGGAATATTTCACAAAACTTGATGATCAAGATAAGGACTCATCTCCACCGACGTATTCGACTAGGACTCTTGTTATCCTAGGCCTCCGGTACATTATATAAGCCGAGGCCAGGCTAGTCGATAGAGGAGGATGACATTATTCACCATACCCTTAGGTTCTATACCACAACATATGATCTCGAGGTAGATCAACTCTGTGCTTGATACTCCATCAATATAAACAAGAGCAGGACGTAGGGTTTTACATCCATCAATAGGGCCCAAACCTGGGTAAAACATTGTCTCCTTCGTTCCTGTTACCATTGATCCAAGAATCCACAGCTTGGGACCCCTACCCCGAGATCTACCGGTTTTGACACCGACAATGGTGCTTTAATTGAGAGTTCCGCTGTGTGATAGGCAAAAGATCAATGGCTTGCCTACAGATCAACTGCAACGTCGGCGTCTTCGTCATCGGCTCGACTGGTCACCTTGGCTTGACCGAGGACTGTGCCCTGCCTCCAATCGTCATGTTCGGACGAGGGACTTCATCAACATCAACTCTGATCTCTATCATGATCATGGAGTAATCATCCATGGAGCTCGGGGGCTCAACGTCAACATTGCCCTCGGGCGACCGTGCTGTTTTTCCGAACAACGAACTTGTATCCGCTACCACCACCTCCTCGAGAATCTCTTTAATGATTCCTTCGATGAAATTGTGCGGAACTGAGTCTACAACAACACTGTAAACTTTCGTCGTGTTCCGATGGACCAATCTCCACCGATCTCCGATATATTGTAGCCCTATCGAATCTAGACGGGAATCTGGATGAGTTTGGAGCATGGTGTCCAACATCTAGCTCGGACTTCCTTTGGAAGATCCAACCATTGATCGGCTGCGGAATTCCTATATCAACCACCCCTCAAATTTTCAGTTTGATCCGACCGTTCAAACTCCAGGAAGCCTACGATGAGCGCATCTATTTTCATATATGTTTTCTGCGTGAGAACGAATCCGACCCGAGTTCATCTTTTTTTAAATGAACGGGATTTCTGATATCCTTTTTGAAGGAAGTTTTGTCCGGGGTATTGTGTTTTGTTCTCAAACACATCCCACTAATTTTAAAGTCTTTTCCAATATAATATTCGCCATCGCCACAGTGTCAAACTAGCCCGACAACGTTGATGCATGGCTGCCGACCTTCTCCACACGGATCATCCCTTCATCGACCGAGCCCAATCTTATCAGATCATCATCTCAGAAGCCGAACAAGAGTTTGGGATCGTGAAGGCTAAATCATCACCAACATCATCGCCAGACATCGCTGCATGGTCACTTCAGCAAGCGAGCATCGACCGCGTCACAAGATCCGGCCTGCGTCGGCATCGCCGCACTATTGCTTCCTCAAGCCTGAATGCGACCTTTATGTCCAAAGATCGGGAGTCAATTCCGGCCGGACTCACCTCTCTTGTCCTGAATCCATCTTCAAGTCTGGACGCGACTTCGGCGTCTGAACACCAAGAGTCAACCCTGGCCGGGCTCGCCCCTCGCACCATCGTACCGGAGGACGACTCCGAAGAAATCCCGGATACTAATTTGGCCAACCAAGCCGATGTCCACCACGCTGACCTGCTTCGACACCTCGTCCAGCATGGTGCTGCAAACATCACACTATTGATCTGCCCCGTCACCTCCGCTAGACCAGGGGCTTCGCCATCTCTTCATCAACCTACTCCGGTGACTTCGACGTCACCAGCCGACCAGCTTCGTCACGTTAGCTGGACCGAGGGCTTCGCCTCGCCACATCGACTGTGCGGCATCCCCACCTCATCAAATCGAGCTCCTCGCTCGGCCACCTCGGGCTTGGGGGCTTGGACCTTGGCTGGGCTACGGACAACGTCTTCGTCCCGGCACGAGCTCGGACCTCGTGAAGAATACCGAGTACATTAACCAGCTAAGTCGCCTCCATGCTCAATTTTTTTATTTTAATTTATTAATTTTTGTTTGGTTCAACCAAAAATTATACTTGTGTTAAACAATAAAGTAGTTCGTTCAAACATTGATTGTTGAACACTTCTTTTTTCTTCACCTCGGTCATGAGGGTTTTCGTCACCTCGGCTGCACCAGGGGCTTCAACTCGTCACATCGACTGTGCGGCATCGCCACTTCATCAAGCCGAGCTCTTCGCTTGGACATCTTGGGATGGGCTTGGAGGCTGGGACCTTGACCCACTGCAAGTTCAACCTGCGTCATCAACGCCGAACACATTAATTAGCTAAGTCGCTTTTGAAGGAAATATGCCCTAGAGGCAATAATAAAGTTATTATTTATATTTCCTTATATCATGATAAATGTTTATTATTCATGCTAGAATTGTATTAACCAGAAACTTAGTACATGTATGAATACATAGACAAACAGAGTGTCACTAGTTTGCCTCTACTAGACTAGCTCGTTGAATCAATGATGGCTATGTTTCCTAACCATAGACATGAGTTGTCATTTGATTAACGGGATCACATCATTAGAGAATGATGTGATTTACTTGACCCACCCGTTAGCTTAGCACGATGATCGTTTAGTTTTTTGCTATTGCTTTCTCCATAACTATACATGTTCCTATGTATGTGAGATCATGCAACTCCCGAATACCGAAGGAACACTTGGTCTGCTACCAAACGTCACAACGTAACTGGGTGATTATAAAGGTGCTCTATAGGTGTCTCCGATGGTGTTTGTTGAGTTGGCATAGATCAAGATTAGGATTTGTCACTCCGATTGTCGGAGAGGTATCTCTGGGCCCTCTCGGTAATGTACATCACTATAAGCCTTGCAAGAAATGTAGTTAATGAGTTAGTTACAAGATGTAGCATTACGGAACGAGTAAAGAGACTTGCCGGTAACGAGATTGAACTAGGTATTGAGATACCGCCGATCGAATCTCATACAAGTAACATACCAATGACAAAGGGAACAACGTATATCGTTATGCGGTTTGACCGATAAAGATCTTCGTAGAATATGTAGGAACCACTATGAGCATCCAGGTTCCGCTATTGGTTATTAACCGGAGACATGTCTTGGTCATGTCTACATAGTTCTCGAACCCGTAGGGTCCGCACGCTTAACATTCGGTGACGATCGGTATTACGATTTTATGTGTTTTGATGTACCGAAGGTAGTTCGGAGTCCCGGATTTGATCACGGACATGACAAGGAGTCTCTAAATGGTGGAGATGTAAAGATCGATATATTGGAAGCCTATGTTTGGACATCAGAATGGTCGAGACGTAAAGATCGATAATGAGCGCCGTCAAACCCAGACTAGTGTGATCCCTAAAGGAGTCGGATAAACACTGGGTCGAGGAACTCGACTCCGTACTCTGTGGGATGTGGACCACGCCCAACCGCACGACCGGATACACACCATTCTTCATGGTGTACGGTGCAGAGGTTGTCTTGCCCTGCGACATTATTCATGATTCACCTCGAGTGCGCATGTATGAAGAGAGAGAGGCCGAGCTCGATCGGCAGGATGACTTAGATGGCCTGGAGGAGGAGCGCGATGTCGCAAAAGCCCGTTCCATAATCTATCAACAACAAGCTCGAAGATACCAAAGCAGAGAAGTGCGGGCAAAGACTTATAACGTCGGTGAGCTCATTTTACGCCTCCCAGAGAAGAAAACGGACAAACTCAAACCATAATGGGAAGGTCCCTTCATTATAGATGAAGTTCTCACTGGAGGAGCCTACCGCCTTCGCGATGTGTCAGATAATCATCGCGAAGGTTTCATTCCTTTTGGAATCCGTTTGGTATTCCTTTTCTGTGAAACTCTAAAATAGGCAAAAAAACAGAAACTGGCACTGGGCCTCCGGTTAATAGGTTAGTCCCAGAAATAATATAAAAGAGCATATTAAAGCCCATTAAACAAAACAGATGATATAATAGCATGGAACAATAAAAATTTATAGATACGTTTGAGACGTATCAAGCATCCCCAAGCTTAATTCCTACTCGTCCTCGGGTAGGTAAATGATAAAAACAGAATTTTTGATGTGGAATCCTACCTAGCATAATTATCAATGTAATTTTCTTTATTGTGGCATTAATGTTTAGATCTGAAAGATTCAAGACAAAAGTTTAATATTGACATAAAAATAATAATTACATCAAGCAAACTAAGCTAATCATGCCTTCTAAAAATGACATGGCCAAAGAAAGTACATCCCTACAAAATCATATAGTTTGGCTATGCTCCATCATCTTCACACAAAATATTCAAATCATGCACAACCCCGATGACAAGCCAAGCAATTGTTTCATACTTTAGTATTCTCAAACTTTTTCTACTTTCACGCAATACATGAGCGTGAGACATGGACATAGCACTATAGGTGGAATAGAATGGTGGTTGCGGAGAAGACAAAAAGGAGGAATATGGTCTCACATCAACTAAGCATATTAATAGGCTATGGAGATGTCCATCAATAGATATCAATGTGCGTGAGTAGGGATTGCCATGCAGCGGATGCACTAGAGCTATAAATGTATGAAAGCTCAACAAAAGAAACTAAATGGGTGTGCATCCAACTTGCTTGCTCACGAAGACCTAGGGCATTTTGAGGAAGCCCATTGTTGGAATATACAAGACAAGTGCTATAATGAAAATTCCCACTAGTATATGAAAGTGACAAAATAAGAGACTCTCTATCATGAAGATCATGGTGCTACTTTGAAGCACAAGTGTGGAAAAAGGATATTAGCATTGTCCCTTCTCTCTTTTTCTCTCTTTTTTTGTTTGGCTTCTTTGGCCTCTCTTTTTTTCCTCACACGGGACAATGCTCTAATAATGATGATCATCACACTTCTATTTATTTACAACTAAAGGATTACAACTCGATACTTAGAACAAAATATGACTCTATATGAGTGCCTCCGGTAGTGTACCGGTATGTGCAATGAATCAAGAGTGACATGTATGAAAAAATTATGAATGGTGGCTTTGCCACAAATACGATGTCAACTACATGATCATGCAAGGAAATATGACAATGATGAAGCGTGTCATAATAAACAAAACGGTGGAAAGTTGCATGGCAATATATCTCGGAATGGCTATGGAAATGCCATAATAGGTAGGTATGGTGGTTGTTTTGAGGAAGGTAAATGGTGGGTTTATGGTACCGGCGAAAGTTGCGCGGCACTAGAGAGGCTAGCAACGGTGGAAGGATGAGAGTGTGTATAATCCATGAACTCAAAATTAGTCATAAAGAACTCATACTTATTGCAAAAATCTACAAGTCCTCAAAACCAAGCACTACGCTCATGCTCCTAGGGGGATAGATTGGTAGGAAAAGACCATCGCTCATCCCCGACCTCCACTCATAAGGAAGACAGTCAAAGAAACACCTCATGCTTCAAATTAGTTACACAACGGTTACCATACGTGCATGCTACGGGACTTGCAAACCTCAACACAAGTATTTCTCAAATTCAAAACTACTCAACTAGGATGACTCTAATATCACCATCTTCATATCTCAAAACAATCATAAGGAATCAAACTTCTCATAGTATTCAACGCACTTTATATGGAAGTTTTTATTATACCCATCTTGGATGCCCATCATATTATGACTAGTTTTATAGCCAAAGAAAATTACCATGCTGTTCTAAAAGCCTCTCAAAATAATATAAGTGAAGCATGAGAGATCAATAATTTCTATAAAATAAAACCACCACCGTGCTCTAAAAATATATAAGTGAAGCACTAGAGCAAAATTATCTAGCTCAAAAGATATAAGTGAAGCACATAGAGTATTCTAATAAATTCCGATTCATGTGTGTCTCTCCCAAAAGGTGTGTACAGCAAGGATGATTTTTGTAAACTAAATAGCAAAGACTCAAATCATACAAGACGCTCCAAGCCAAACACATATCATGTGGTGAATAAATATATAGCCTCAAGTAAAGTTACCAATAGACGAAGGCAAAAGAGGGGATGCCTTCCGGGGCATCCCCAAGCTTAGACTTTTGGTTGCCCTTGAATTTTTCCTTGGGGTTCCTTGGGCATCCCCAATCTTAGGTTCTTTCCACTCCTTATTCCAAAATCCATCAAATTTTACCCAAAAACCTGAAAACTTCACAACACAAAACTTTAACAGAAAATCTCATGAGCTCTGTTAGTATAAGAAAATAAACCACCACTTTAAGGTACTGTAATGAGCTCATTCTTTAGTTATATTGGTGTTAAACCTACTGTATTCCAACTTCCATATGGTTCATACCCCCCGATACTACTCATAGATTCATCAAAATAAGCAAACAACATGCGAAAAACAGAATATGTCAAAAACAGAACGGTCTGTAGCAATCTGGAGGTTTCGAATACTTATGTAACTCCAAAAATTCTGAAAAATTAGGAAGACCAGGATAAAAAGTATGTTGATCTACTGAAGTTGGAATTGTTATTTTATCGCTCTCTGGTAAAAAATGATAATTATTTTCGTAAGCGCATACTTTCTATTTTTATCAGCAAGATCAAATAACAATCACCCAAGAAGATTCTAAAGGCTTTACTTGGCACAAACACTAATTAAAACATAAAAAACACAATCATAACAGAAGCTAGATTAATTATTTATTACTAAACAGGAACAAAAAGCAAGAAAAAAATATAATTGGGTTGCCTCCCAACAAGCGTTGTCGTTTAACGCCCCTAGCTAGGCATAAAAACAAGAATAGATCTAGGTGTTGCCATCTTTGGTACTGGGGAAGAAAAGAGAAAGTTTCTTATCTATAGCATTTATCTTTCTGTTTTGTGAGAGCACATGGCCATTGATAGTGGAAGAAAGATTAAGTACGTTGCAAAAAATTGCATCTAAACTCGCCTTCATCTCTTTAATTCTTTCGTTTTGATAAAAACTCATAATGGCGGTAGTTTCAACATCCTTTTCCTTGGGGTGCCCAAATATGGTTTTCATCTTCTCATAAGTATCGATGGCATCCCCTCCAAGAAAACCGCTTTCAAAAATAGAATCCAAAACTTTCTTAAAAGAAGGGGGCAAAATAAAAGCTCTTTAAGTAAACCTCAATTTGATATTGGGGCACATAGCTGGCTCGAATCTTCAACAGCCGATCCCAAGCGTCCTTCAAAGATTCATCAAGCAAATAGCAAAAAATTCCAGGATCATCTTCCTCAAGATTGAAATCCTCCTCAACTGTCCCAGTAAGTTTTTCCATAGCATCATTATTTACGAGCTTGGAAAGGATAGATGGGTTATCCAAGATACTTGGTCCTGAGAGAAAACACAAAGTTCCTCTAGATTCGGCCATGGAGAAAGAGATAAATAAAAAAGGGAAGCAAGGGCAAAGAGAAGGCAAAGGTTTTCAAAAAAAAATTAGAAGTGGGGGAGAGTAAAACGAGAGGCGAATGGCAAATAATGTAATGCGAGGGAGAAGAGTTTACGATGGGTACTTGGTATGTCTTGACTTGGCGTAGATCTCCCCGGCAATGGCGCCAGAAATCCTTCTTGCTACCTCTTGAGCATGCGTTGGTTTTCCCTTGAAGAGGAAAGGGTGATGCAGAAAAGTAGCGTAAGTATTTCCCTCAGTTTTCGAGAACCAAGGTATCAATCCAGTAGGAGACAACGCACAAGTCACCTAGTACCTACACAAACAATCAAGAACCTTGCAAGCAACGCGATAAAGGGGATGTCAATCCCTTCACGGTCACTCGCAAAAGTGAGATCTGGTAAAGATAGTAAAGTAAATATTTTTGGTATTTTTGTTGTATAGATTGGAAAGTAAAGAATGCAAAATAGTAAACGAGATGCGAAATAAATAAAAGAGATGCAATATAATAAGAAAGAGACCTGGGGGCCATATGTTTCACTAGTGGCTTCTCTCAAGATAGCATGTATTACTATGGGTGAACAAATTTTTGCCGAGCAATTGATAGAAAAGTGCATACTTATGAAGATATCTAAGGCAATGATCATGAATATAGGCATCACGTCCGTGTCAAGTAGATCGAGACGATTCTGCATCTACGACTATTACTCGACACATCGACCGCTATCTAGCATGAATCTAGAGTATTAAGTTCATAAGAACAGAGTAACACATTAAGCAAGATGACATGATGTAGAGGGATAAACTCAAACAATATGATATAAACCCCATCTTTTTATCCTCGATGGCAACAATACAATACGTGCCTTGCTTCCCCTACTGTCACTGGGAAAGGACATCGCAAGATTGAACCCAAAGCTAAACACTTCTCCCATTGCAAGAAAGATCAATCTACTAAACCGATAATTCGAAGAGACTTGCAAAGATATCAAATAATGTGTATAAGAATTCAAAGAAGAACCAAATGATCATAGATGATCTCGTTCATAAACCCCTAATTCATCGGATCTCGGCAAACACACCGCAAAAGAGTACTACATCAAAAAGATCTCCAGGAACATCGAGGAGAACTTTATATTGAGAATCAAAGAGAGAGAAGAAGCCATCTAGCTAATAACTATGGACCCCGAAGGTCTGTGGTAAACTACTCACGTTTCTTCGGAGAGGCTATGGTGTTGATGTAGAAGCCCTCCGTGATCGATTGCCCCTCCGGCAGATCGCCGGAAGAGGCCCCAAGATGGGATCTCACGGGTACAGAAGGTTGCGGCGGTGCAAAGGTGGTTTTGTGGCTCTCTGCGGTCGATCTAGGGTATAAGAGTGTATATAGGCGAAGAAGTATGTCGGTGGAGCTATGAGGGGCCCACGAGGGTGGGGGCGTGCCTACCCCCCTGGGCGCGCCCTCCTGCCTCGTGGCCGCCTTGCGGAGTTCCAGACTTCAACTCCTAGTCTTCTGGATTGCTTTCGGTCCAAGAAAGATCATCGCGAAGGTTTCATTACGTTTGGTATTCCTTTTCTGCGAAACACTAAAATAGGCGAAAAAACAGAAACTGGCAGTGGGAGACGTATCAAGAGGCAAGTGGCAAATAATGTAAATTGTGAGGAGATGAGATTTGTGATTAGGAACCTGGTATATGTTGAAGATCCTCCTCGACAACAACGCCAGAAATTATCCTTGATGGCAGCTAGAACTACGTCGGTATTTCCCCGGAGAGGGAGGGATGATGTAGCACAGCGACGATAGAGTATTTCCATCAGTTATCTAACCAAGGTATCGAACCAGTAGGAGGACCAATCAACACAACGTAAACAGCACCTGCACAGAAATAACAACACCTCGCAACCCGACATGTTAAAGAGGCTGCCAATCCCTTTCGGGTAACGGCGCCAGAAATTGGTGCGTGACGGTAAAAAGTTTGTAATAGATTGGATAAGTAGATCGCAAATAAAATAAAGTGCCGCAAAGTATTTTTGTATTTTTAGTTTAATAGATCTGAAAATAAAACCAAGGAAAAAGTGGATCGCAAAGGCAAATATATGAGAAATAAGACCCGGGGTCGTAGGTTTCACTAGTGGCTTCTCTCGAGAAAAATAACAAACGGTGGGTGAACAAATTACTGTTGGGCAATTGATAGAACTTCAAGTAATTATGACGATATCCAGGCAATGATCATTACAGAGGCATCACGTCCAAGATTAGTAGACCGACTCCTGCCTGCATCTACTACAATTACTCCACACATCGACCACTATCCAGCATGAATCTAGTGTATTAAGTTCATGAAAAAACGGAGTAATATAATAAGAACATGACAGTAAATATAGATCTCATCTTTTTATCCTTAGTAGCAACGATACATACGTGTCGGTTCCCTTTCTGTCACTGGGATCAAGCACCGTAAGATCGAACCCACTACCGGGCACCTCTTCCCATTGCAAGATAAATAGATCGAGTTGGCCAGACAAAACCCAAATATCAGAGAAGAAATACGAGGCTATAAGAGATCATGCATAAAAGAGATCAAAGAAACCCAAATACCTTGTCATATGCTTTTTCAAAGTCAATTTTGAATACTGCTCCACTCATGTTTTTCCGGTGCATTTCATGAACGGTCTCATGCAGGATTACAACCCCATCGAGTATATTCCTACCTTGCATGAACGTCGTTTGATATGGTCAGAGCACATGTTCAGCCACCGAGTTTAACCTATCCGTGGCCACTTTTGGTAAAAATCTTAAAGCTACCATTAAGGAGGCATATTGGTCTGAACTGTTGGATCCATAACCTTCAGCAACAAGACAATCTCGCCAAAGTTAAGTCTTGATAGGTCAAGTCTGTCGGCATGAAGAGAACTGAGTAATTCCAAAAGGTCAGTATTGATGATATCCCAGAAATTTTGATAGAATTCTGCGGGGAAGCCATCGGTCCTGGAGCTTTGTTGTGTTCCATCTGGAACAACGCCGCTCTCACCTCCTCTTCTGAGAATGGTGTTGTAAGGATATCATTGTCTTCTGTCATGACTTCTGGAATATCTTCTGTCCGAGTCTCGTCAAGGGTGATGTTCCCTTCAGCCGTCGCCCCGAACAGAGATTTGTAGTATTTTGTGATATACTTTTGGAGCTCTTCTTGACCTTCGATCTGCCCCTCATCTTGTTGGAGACCATAAATACATTTCTTCCTATGTCGCCCATTGGCAATCAATTGGAAGTATCTTGTATTATTATCACCCATCAAAATGAAGTCAGCTTTGGATCTCTGGTAGTATTTGATTCCTCTTCTCGCAAAAGCCTAACCACCTTCTCATTAGATTGATTTTTCAATTCAATCTCTTGTTGAGATAAGGTGCGCGTCTCTGCAATCTTGTCGAGGTCATCAATAATGGTGGAGAGCCTTTGTTTTTCTTTTTTATATATTCGTTCGTGTGTTTCTCCCATCCAGTGAGGTGTTCCCTCATGGCCCTTATTTTAAAGTTCCATCTCTGAATAGGTGTACGACCACTGGCAGACCACTCCCAAACATTCTTAACCATGTCCACAAATCCTTCCCGATGCAGCCATCCCAATTCAAGTTTGAAGGGGTGATGCCTCGCTACGCTCTAGGGCAGGCATAGTTATGAAAGAAAATTTTAATTCCCATTCAGTGTCCATGAGTGCCCTATCAAGCTTCTCGTATGTCGTCATAGTTCAATTATTAGCACAGGTGAACTGCCACCCCGACATAATGGCCTCTCGAAGATCCAAGTTGTCTATCACATCATTGAATAGAAAAGGCCAATGGGTGTCGAAGCAGTCATTATTTTTCTCTTGCTGGTACCAAAGGATATTAAAGTCCTCTCCAATAAGCAAAGTTACCAGCTGGTGGAAGGTCTGGTTTCGACTACATGTGACACAGTCTACCAGCTCGTGGAAGGTCTGAAGGACCCTCCAGACCTTCCACGAGCTGATAGACTGTTCAACATGTAGTCGAAACCACCTGATATGCGATCAAGGACATGTGGGTGAAAGTCACACTTACCAGCCTCGGAAATTGCCACAAAATCCAATCCATGTTCCCAAACATAATCACCGATGTGTTTATATTTAGCCAAGTCTGAGAGACCTCTGCTATTCCAAAACATGTCTCTCATTTGGAAACTCATGTTGGTGTGGAGCTCTTCGCCATCTTGGACGGTTTTTTTTAGAGGATTGTGATTTAGATTTCCGCGTGGACACTATGAATTCACAAAATATGGCCCTAGATCTTGCATCATCCAATCCAACCTCGGTAACCTCACCAACCAAGTCGGATCATATTTGGCATCCGCTTCATCATCCTCATCGGTTTCGGGGTCCGGTAATGTGGTAGAACACTTTGGAGAAACCTTTAATCGGTCGATCTTCATATGTTTAAGTACCCCAACAGACAGATTAATTTCATTTTCATTATTTCCCATAGATACACCAACATTCTTTAAGGTAGAACAAATGCGAGTTTCTAAAAAGGAAAGAAAAAAATGAGCGGACAAGGTACCTAACGTGGGGTCCCAGTTCCTCAAAGCCTGGCGTCGCATCGCCATTGCCATAGAATGCTAATTGGTCAGAGAACAACCATCAACAGAGAGAGCCGGAGACTTTGGCAGTGGCATCGTCAAATAAGTTGGCACGCGCGTGAACCGAAACTGAGTCAACAGTATGGGCTGGCGGCGCGTCCGAACTCCGAACCCACTATCGGCTGCAGCAGCGCTGGGGCAGCAGCATTGGTTGCATGCGCTGCATGCACGGCCTCAACCTCCAAGGAGCATATACGTTATTTGAGACGTGGCTTAATAAAGTAGACGTACATTTAGCTAAACATATTCGGATAGGAGTATGTGCATTATTTTGGGCTATATAGAACACTAAAAATGATATGATTTTTAATGAGGCACAATTCATCAATTTTTTGCAGGTTATCTATAGAGTTACAGCTTGGATCCATATGTGGTCCTTACTCACTCATGCGGACTTCAGCGAGCCTTTGGTTATTGGGTGCAACCGTTGGGAGACGGTAGCACGGGCTATCTTCAGCTGATTTAGGTAGCGAGCTAATAATAGTCTAGGTGTGTAGGTATCATAGCTTATTATTCTATCGCCGGATGTGGCACTTTTTTAGTTCTATATCACCGGGTGTGACGCTTTTCAGATTTATTTGCTTTTGACTTCTATACTCAGTTTATGAGCTTCTTTAGACCTTATCATTTTGTTACGTTTTTATTTAATAATATGAATGTATGCATCGATTTATGTAGAGACCAGGGGTATTCTTTTAGAAAAAAATGCACGACACTCGCTGGCTGCATGTGAGCCATGCTCACGCGAGCAGCAGCCGCAGGCAGCGCAGTGCGGCGAGGAGCCGTGGACCGCTCCGGCCCGGCATTTGCCTGCGTGGGACATGCATCCGTGGATGCCATAGACCGCACCTGGTCTTGTGCGTATGTGTGAGCAGTATCAACTGCTGGCCGTCCCGCTGCAGGCAAGGCCCCAAGGGACATGTCCGCATGCGCAAGTGCCCAAGGAGCAGTAGAAAATTGAGTCGTCTCCATAGGAATCGCGGACACTGTATTAGCCAGAGGCGTGGTTTTTTCACCTTCCGCCTGAACGTTTTTTGCCCTCTTGCTCACATCCTCGTCAAATATGTCCGCATCCCAGTTAGCATCGTCATCATGCCCGTTGTCATGGTTTTCCAAGATCTTAGGAATGGAGTCATTGTCAGGGACAAAATCATTCTCCTCTAATATAAACTGAAATGCATATCCATTAAGCTCTTAGAATTGGGGCGGCTGAGCGACGGCGGCCATAACACGGCGTTTGAATCGAGGCGGCGGCCGCGGGGCAAAAGTTGTGCGGCGGGGCGGCGGTGGGTGCGGGGGGCTGGGCGGTGGCGAATGATCAGTGGCGACAGCTGAAACGGCGGCGGGGACGGACCGGGCGGCAGCGGTGGTGTGGCGGAAAATACAGTCGATTCATAGCGTGCAAGGCGGAGCGGTGGTGCGCCAGTGGCTCGGCGGGCGTGCTTCGTGGTCTGGTGGTGGCTGCGGCGAGGACAAACCGGATGGCGGCGGTGGAGCGGCAAAAAATATGGCTGATTCGCGGCGTGCGGGCGGAGCGGCGATGCAGTAGTGCCAGGGATACGCCGCGGGGTCGGGGATGGATGGATGGGCGGTGACGGTGACGGTGACGTTTCCGGGCACAAATAGCCAGCGGCGGATGTGGGCAGTCGTTGGAGTGGTGGACTCAAATCGGCTTACGTACTAGTATGATTTTTCTTGGGTTAATTATCCTTTTGCCCTCACTGGTGTCCATGTACTCAGTTTTGCCCTCACATGCGAATTGTGCTTAGTTTTACCCCTAGTCCATGTGCACCGACTCGTTCTGTGAACTCTGCCGTCTCCGTCAGGTCAACCTTTTGACTCGGCCCTTACAGGTGGGACCAGGCGGTAGAGACGGCCAATTTTATTCAGACCGTTGCACGCATGGCTTGTGGGACCCAGCAGAGAGTCGTTGCGGGTGTGCTATATAAGTGGGCGACAGCGGCGGTGACCATGGCGACAGAGAGCACGGCGGTGACCACGGAGAGAGAGAGAGAGAGCGCGGCGGTGGGAAGCTAGCTGTGCAGGGCGCGGCAGTGGGAAGCTAGCTATGGAGGGCGCGGGGGCGTTGAGATCCCCTTCGGCTCCGAGCTCCGGAATCGTCCGTTCTACGTGTGCAGCAAGAATGGGGTAAGAATCGGGGCAATTGCGCCATTTTTGTGGTCGGGATCTTTGAGCAATGGGCTGATCTGTTTGGTGTTCATGCAGGTGACATGCTTCTTTCTTTGGGTTGATGATCTGGCCAAGACTCTGATGAATGAACTGCAAGAAGAGCATGAAGAATGGTTGTGCATGCTGCCACAAACGGCAGCGGCCGCAGCACGAGCTCCGGAAGAAGAGATGAAGGGCGAAGCACGCACTGACAGAGAGTTAGCTGTTGAGCTTAGGATGTTGAAGAAGAAGGTTAGGAAGCTTGAAGATCAAGCACTACCAATACCCATTTGTAAATACTTTGGGGCATTTGTAGATATGGTAATCGCACTGGTTGTAATGTTTTAAATGTATGGAAAGTCATGAATTATGAAGGAATTTGTAATCTTGAAATTGTATAAGAAATTCACCTAGTTTAAATGTTGGTCAAAGTTGTTTAAATGTTGAAAAAAAGAAGAAGTGACCAACATTTAAATATGTTGAAAAAAAGAGAAGAAATGAGGAATTCAGAAATTTTTTATTAATGAAATGCAGCTCTCTGCTCTGCCTTTCTGTCAAAAAAAGGTTGCTCTTGGGCCAAATTCAGAGCGTAGAGCCAAGTGCAGGCTAGACTAATGGGCCAACTGCATCCAATTAGGCCCATTCGGGGGTTCTCTTGCGTGTTTTTCTGTTTTCTGTTCTGATTTAATTTAGGCAGTAAATTATAATGCTGAAAATTTTTGTGGAAGCTAATTGAATTATTCCAGAGCCAAACAATTAAGATTAGAAATTTTTTGGAGCTGTTAAATATTTAATAGCAATTTAATTAATCCAATTCAAATACATCGTGATTTAAATTAAAGACCAAAATGTCATGGAAAATGTGCCTCAGCTCTGGGAGAGGTTTACACCTGGTGCCAAAATAAATGAACATTTTTAAGGGCATTACATTGAGAAAAAATAATTTGTCAAAAAAATGAAGGGTGGAAAATGCACAAAAAATTGGTGCGGCTGGGAACTCGAACCCAGGACCGCGTGGGTTTGTGGTGTTTAGGGCTGCGCTGGTAACCGCTAGGACAGATGGCAAGACTTTGACATGGGTAGGGAAGGAAGGTATACATAGTGAGACCGTGAAATTTGTCAAAAAAAATTAGTGAGACCGTGAATGTTTGCACACACGCGAGAGTGATTTTCCTTTGTTTTGCACTGAAATTTTGGAGGGTTGGAAGGTTGAAAACGTATGTTTGCACTGCCACATGATTTTGGTTAGAGTGGCACTTGGTTTAGGGTTAGAGTGGCACTTGGTTTAGGATTTAAAGGGAATAAATTTGCATGTTAGTTCATGACTTTTTTGAATGAAACAGAGGGCTTCTCACCCCCTCTGATTTTCGTTAATGAAAACCACAAGTTCTCGAATTTCATGACTTGGTTTAGGGAAAAAATGATATGTTTGGGCACGGACATTTTTTAACACACATAATAAACCCTAATAACTTAGATAAGATGCAACACACCGTACCCTTACAATAATAAGTTCATGGACACATGACGAAACATGACACGACACGACACGACATAGAAAAGCAACAAAATATAAACGAAACATGACGAGCTTGACTCCGGGCTTGAACATCTTCATCTTGACCTCCTTCTTCCACCTTTGTCACGCGCCCCTTAAACACCGTCTTCATCTTCACACCTCCTCCTCGTCGTCGTAGGGAAGGGAGTGCATCTGGCCTGGAGTGGGGAAGATGCTCTCTAGTTGGTGTAGATGTTGTACACGGTAAAGAAGATGGCCTCGCAGGCGCACCAAAAGACTTGGCCGAGGAGCTCGCGCGCGTCAAACGGGTTGGTGAAGGTGACCATGAGCAGTAGGAGGATGCCGCGGCGGTCACGAACCTCGTTGAGGGTGAACATCCTAGGTGAGCCCCGTGGGAGGTGGGCATAGCCGGCTCTGAGGAAGGCGCGGGTGAGTTCGACGGAACCCCTCCACCTTGAAATAGCCCACACACGTAGCTCCCTCTCCATGAGCACGCCCGGTGGGTAGCGCAACTACGGCATGACAGGCGGACGGTTGAAGGTCGGCCCGTTGAATTGCATCTTCACTTGGTCTCGCTTGGGGAGGGCTCGGTCGCTTGGGTGTTTGAAGTTGGAGAGAATGAATCGGATCTGGCTTGTGGGTGGGAGAGGAAGAGAGGCACCCCATTTATAGGCATGTGGGTGGGAGAGGAAGAGAGGAAGGATGAGAACGGTGCGTGTGTGAATCCGGGCGCGTGTGTGTATCCGTTACATTTTGCACTCTTTAATTTTGCATGAAAATGATGCATGGGGCGCGTGCGTGCATCTGAATCACTGATAGCTCTTTGACCGGGCGGTGCATCTGACTCGCTGCCCTGAACCACTGCCCTGAACCACCTAGCTCGTCTCGCTAGCCTAGCTCGCCTAGCACGCCTCGCTCGCATGCATGCACGTCCGCCTCCTGCGCATGCAAACCCACATCGCCGCCTCCCATGCATGCAAGGCCTGGAAAGGCTGAGACGGGCTATTTACTGCGGTCTCAGGCCCAGACAACGAGACGGCCCAACGGTCCATCCTGTGCGCCCGGTATTTGTTTAAAAAAACAATCTCCTAGCCAATCAGATTGCATCTCGCGGATCACCCCCCTCCTCCTCGCAGATTCCTTCTAGAAGGGTTAGATCGACGGCCCTTGATCGCCGCTAGGGTTAGATGGACGGTCCTTGTTCAGCGCTAGGGTTAGCGGGGTTTGGAGCAGTCAAAGCTATGTTTGACCAGATTTCAAATGAGCATAATAAATTAAATAAAAATCAGAAAAATAGAAAACCTGCGCACATAGTCTTCTTATGTCATATACTAACGATTTAAGTTGATAAACAAGGTTTACATACATTTAAACGATAAGTTCATGTGTATTGTGTGATATCTCGAGTATCTCAAACTCTCTTGTGTGAAGTGAAGAGAAGTGTTTTGGGAAAATGAACATGAAAATTTCAAAAAACTCACCACAGCTTCATTTTGGAGTGACTAAGAAGGATCCAGGCTTAGTTTTTTATTTTGATGTTTTACACTTGTTTAAATCTTGGTCAAAGTTAAGTTTGACCAGAATTCAAATGAGCAAAACAAATTTAAAAAACATCAAAAATGGAAAAACCAGCGCACATACTTTGTATATATAGAATATATGTGTAGGGAAAGTTATTTGGCTGATTTAGATAAGGTCAAAAGAAACCTTGCTTAGAAATGAGGTCGTTTACCCTACCTTTAGATCCCTCTTTTGAGCACATTTTTCATGAAAATTTCAAAAACCTCACCACAGCTTCATTTTGGTTTGACTAAGAAGGATTCAGGCTTAGTTTTTCATTTTGATGTTTTAGACTTGTTTAAATCTTGGTCAAAGTTAGGTTTGACCAGAATTCAAATGAGCAAAACAAAATTCAAAAAAATCAAAAAAAGGAAAAACCATGTGCTCATTCAAACATCATCCAACATATTTAAACATCATGTCAAACATAGGTCCAACATCATTCAACAGAAATACAACATTATTCGTAATGTTTCATAATTATTCATAGGGTAACCCTTATTCATAAATAGCGTTGGGGCTTCTGTCTGTTCCTTGAGCTTCTTGCCATCACTTTGCTCCTCGTGCACCTTGTGCTTATTGCTTATTCTCTTCTCCTCTTGGTTGTCGATATCTTGCGCGTCTTCTTCAAACCTATCATAGAGCTGTGCAAAACATAAAGGGTAATGAGATCATGTCAAGTGGTAAATGTATAGTAGTATTTGACCCTTGCAAGATTTACATACCTAGCAGAACTCACAACAACAGAAGGTTGGTCACCATTTGGAGCCTCACTTGGATCATCATTTGGAGCCTCACTTTGATCACCATGATCACCATTTGGAGCCTCACTTGGATCACCATGATCACTATTTGCAGCCTCACTTGGATCACCATTTGGAGCCTCACTTGAATCATTATTTGGAGGATATTTTGGATCATCGTCAAAATCATGTGGCTGTTGACCATCATCATTTGGAACCTCATCAAAATCCTCATCTGATGCAACTGGCTGTTGACCATCATTTTCATCATCTGTTGAGGCAACCCGCTGATGACCAACATTTTCATCGAAGCCTTCACCGAAACTCTCTCCGAACACTGGATCTACTGTGTTATCACAATACTTACCAAAATGACCAGACCCACCACCCCTTGTGCACTTACGCTTCCTCGCTCCAAGTCTAGCTCCTTTGTTGCGAGGTCTGATTCGACTCTTCCTTGGTCTACCTGCTGCTCTCTTCAGAACTGGAGCGCAAAGCTTGAATCCAGGGTCCAGCATGTCCTATTGTTGTTTTCCCTCCATAGCGGGCAAGGCATAACCATATGTGGCTTTGAACCTTGCAACTGAGTAGTAATCATGCACATACTGCTGTATGTTCCCTGCTGGACCTGGGAGAGAAGTGATGAAAAACAAGACATGAATGCATGGCAACCAAGTTATTTGCCATTGCCTACAACTGCAAGTTCTAGCTTCTAAATCCACTGGATATCTCCATTCCCTCTTCTCTTTATCCAAATATGATATGTCTGCTGTGGTACCCGAGCAAAGAGTCATGTTCATTTTCAAGCATGTTGTTTTCTGCTTCAGTTCATTCATCACGGCAGGGATGATAATGTGGCCCATGAATTTTGCCTCGGCTATTCCTGCACGATAATGAAATTTATGCATGTATTCTATCCTGATCCTGTCAAGCAAATCCACCACATAATGACCCTTTACTTTCTGGATCGTTGAGTTGAAAGACTCTGCTAGATTATTGTGCACATAGTCAACTTTGTTCGGTTCACTGAATTGGCTTCTGGCCCATAACTTGGAGTGGTGTGTTTCCAAGTATTCTTTCACTTTGGGATTCATGTATAACTGCCTCAAGTGGTAGTTGTGCTTCTTCACACCGCAAGTCAAAGATGCTGGCCATAAATTGTTGGTATACACCTTTCCTTTGAATTTATTCATGAAATTTGCAGCAAGGTGACGCATGCATTCACTATGCTCTACTCCAGGGAACACATTGTCCACGACCATTTCTAAACCTTTGCAGGCATCTGTATGAATTACCAACCCATTGGGATGTGCAATAGTCCGGCGCAGATTATGCAAAAACCAAGTCCAACTCTCCTCGGACCCTGTCTCTAGCACACTGTAGGAAACTGGAAATACAAAACTTGTGCATCAACTGCACAAGCTGCTACTAACTGTCCTTTAAACCTCCCTGTGAGAAAAGTGGCATCAATATCCAAATAAGGCCTGCAGCCTGCCAAAAAACCCCGGCAACAAGCCTCAAAGCAGACAGAAACCCTCCTAAAGCATTCCTTGGTCTTTGTCACTCCCCTGAATGTGTACTCCACGGTGTGGTGATCAATATCTACAATACTACCTGGGCTTGTCCTCTCCACTTCACCTTTGAATGAATA
>NC_053028.1:697489956-697583612 GCF_003073215.2 Triticum urartu
GTGGATCCTTTCTAGAGAAGGAGTTTCTCTCGAAAGAAGTGAGTGGGAGGAAAGTAGAACTTTATGAGGTAATTATACCTTCTCTCGAATTGGAAAGTAGCTCATCACTGAAATCAGTTCCAGTGATGCCTACACCAATTAGTGAGGAAGTTAATGATGATGATCATGAAACTTCAAATCAAGTTACTACCTAACCTCGTAGGTCAACCAGAGTATGTTCCACACCAGAGTGGTACAGTAATCCTGTTCTGGAAGTCATGTTACTAGACCATGACGAACCTACAAACTATGAGGAAGCGATGATGAGCCCAGATTCCGCGAAATGGCTTAAGGCCATGAAATCTGAGATGGGATCCATGTATGAGAACAAAGTATGGACTTTGATTGACTTGCCCGATGATCGGTGAGCCATTCAGAATAAATGGAACTTCAAGAGGAAGACAGACGCTGATAGTAGTGTTACTATCTACAAAGCTCGACTTGTTGTGAAAGGTTTTCGACTAGTTCAAGGAGTTGACTACGATGAGACCTTCTCACCCATAGCAATGCTTAAGTTTGTCCGAATCATGTTAGCAATTGCCGCATTTTATGCTTATGAAATTTGGCAAATGGATGTCAAAACTGCATTCCTTAATGGATATATTAAAGAAGAGTTGTATATGATGCAACCAGAAGGTTTTGTCAATCCAAAAGTTGCTAACAAAGTGTGCAAGCTCCAAGATCCATTTATGGACTGGTGCAAGCATCTCAGATTTGGAATATACGTTTTGATAGTGTGATCAAAGCATATAGTTTTATACAGACTTTTGGAGAAGCATGTATTTACAAGAAAGTGAGTGGGAGCTTTGTAGCATTTCTGATATTATATGTGGATGACATATTGTTGATCAGAAATGATACTGAATTTCTGGATAGCATAAAAGGATACTTGAATAAGAATTTTTCAGTGAAAGACCTCGGTGAAGCTGCCACATATTGGGATCAAGATCTATAGAGATATATCAAGACGCTTGATAAATTTTTCAATAAGTACATACCTTTACAAGTTTTTTAAGTAGTTCAAAATGAAACAGTCAAAGAAGGAGTTCTTGCCTGTGTTGCAAGGTGTGAAGTTGAGTAAAGACTCAAAACCTGACCACGGCAGAAAATAGAAAGAGAATGAAAAGTCATTCCCTATGCCTCAGTCATAGGTTCTATAGAGTATGCTATACTGTGTTCCAGACCTATTGTATACATTAGCATGATTTTGGTAAGGGAGTACAATAGTGATCTAGGAGTAGATCACTGGACAGCAGTCAAAATTATCCTTAGAGGACTAAGGAAATATTTCTCGGTTATGGAGGTGATAAAAGAGTTCGTTGTAAAGAGTTACGTCGATGCAAGCTTTTGACACCGATCTAGATGACTCTAAGTCTCGATCTAGGTACATATTGAAAGTGGGAGCAATTAGCTAGAGTAGCACCGTGCAAAGTATTGTAGACATAGAAATTTGCAAAATACATACGGGTCTAAATGTTGCAGACCCGTAGACTAAACTTAACTCACAACCAAAACATGATCACTCTTTGGGTGTTAATCACATAGCGATGTGAACTAGATTATTGACTCTAGTAAACCCTTTGGGTATTAGTTACATCAAGATGTGAACTAATCACATAAAGATGTGAACTATTGGTGTGAAATCACATGACGATGTGAACTAGGTTATTGACTCTAGTGCAAGTGGGATACTGAAGGAAATATGCCCTAGAGGCAATAATAAATTTGTTATTTATATTTCCTTATATCATGATAAATGTCTATTATTCATGCTAGAATTGTATTAACCGGAAACATAGTACATGTGTGAATACATAGACAAACAGAGTGTTGGAAATATGCCCTAGAGGCAATAATAAAATGGTTATTATTATATTTCTTTGTTCATGATAATTGTCTATTATTCATGCTATAATTGTGTTATCCGGAAATCGTAATACATGTGTGAATACATAGACCACAACACGTCCCTAGTGAGCCTCTAGTTGACTAGCTCGTTGATCAAAAGATAGTCATGGTTTCCTGACTATGGACATTGGATGTCATTGATAACGGGATCACATCATTAGGAGAATGATGTGATGGACAAGACCCAATCCTAAGCATAGCTCAAAGATCGTGTAGTTCGTTTGCTGTAGCTTTTCCGAATGTCAAGTATCATTTCCTTAGACCATGAGATTGTGCAACTCCCGGATACCGTAGGAGTTCTTTGGGTGTGCCAAACGTCACAACGTAACTGGGTGACTATAAAGGTACACTACAGGTATCTCCGAAAGTATCTGTTGGGTTGGCACGAATCGAGACTGGGATTTGTCACTCCGTATGACGGAGAGGTATCTCTGGGCCCACTCGGTAATGCATCATCATAATGAGCTCAATGTGACCAAGTGGTTGATCACGGGATCATGCATTACGGTACGAGTAAAGTGACTTGCCGGTAACGAGATTGAACGAGGTATTGGGATACCGACGATCGAGTCTCGGGCAAGTAACGTACCGATTGACAAAGGGAATTGTATACGGATTGATTGAATCCTCGACATCATGGTTCATCCAATGAGATCATCATGGAGCATGTGGGAGCCAACATGGGTATCCAGATCCCGCTGTTGGTTATTGACCAGAGAGGCGTCTCGGTCATGTATGCATGTCTCTCGAACCCGTAGGGTCTACACACTTAAGGTTCGGTGACGCTAGGGTTGTAGAGATATTAGTATGCAGTAACCCAAAAGTTGTTCGGAGTCCTGGATGAGATCCCGGACATCACGAGGAGTTCCGGAATGGTCTGGAGGTAAAGATATATATATATATAGGAAGTCCAGTTTCGGCCATCGGGAAGGTTTCGTGGGTCGCCGGTATTGTACCGGGACCACCGGAAGGGTCCCGGGGGTCCACCGGGTGGGGCCACCTATCCCGGAGGGCCCCATGGGCTGAGTTGGGAGGGGAACCAGCCCCTAGTGGGCTGGTGCGCCCCCCCTTGGGCCTCCCCTACGCCTAGGGTTGGGAAACCTTAGGGGTGGGGGCGCCCCCCACTTGGCTTGCGGGGAAGCCACCCCTTGGCCGCCGCCCCCTTGGAGATCCATCTCCTAGGGCCTGCGCCCCCCCCCCCAAGGCCCCTGTATAAAGAGGGGGAGGGAGGGCAGCCAAACACCCTTGCTCTTGGCGCCTCCCTCTCCCTCCGTTACACCTATCCTCCCCGCTTGCACTTGGCGAAGCCCTGCCGGGATCCTGCTGCATCCACCACCACGCCGTCGTGCTACTGGATCTTCATCAACCTCTCCTTCCCCCTTGCTGGATCAAGTTGGAGGAGACGTCTTCCCAACCGTACGTGTGTTGAACGCGGAGGTTGTTGGGGAACGTAGCAAAAATTCAGAATCACGTCGAGTACGACTCCATCAACCCCGTTCTCTTGAACGAAACCAGCAACGAGCGGAAGAAGAGGATCTACATACCCTTGTAGATCGCGCGCGGAAGCGTTCAAGAGAACGGGGTTGATGGAGTCGTACTCGTCGTGATCCAAATCACTGGTGATCCTAGCGCCGAACGGACGGCACCTCCGCGTTCAACACACGTACGGAGCAGCGACGTCTCCTCATTCTTGATCCAGCAAGGGGGAAGGAGAGGTTGATGGAGATCCAGCAGCACAACGGCATGGTGGTGGAAGTAGCGGGATTCCAACAGGGCTTCGCCAAGCGCTGCGGGAGGAGGGAGATGTGTCATGGGAGGGAGAGGGAGGCGCCAGGGCTTAGATATGGTTGCCCTCCCTTCCCCCAACTATATATAGGGCCAAGGGAGAGGGGGAGGGCGCAGCCTTTCCCCTTCCTCCAAGGAAGGGTGCGGCCAAGGGGGGAGGAGTCCATCCTCCCCAAGGCACCTCGGAGGTGCCTTCCCCCTTTAGGACTCTCCCCTCCTCTTGTCCCTTTGGCACATGGGCCTCTAGGGGCTGGTGCCCTTGGCCCATGTAGGCCAAGGCGCACCCCCTACAGCCCATGTGGCCCCCGGGGCAGGTGGCCCCACCCGGTGGACCCCCGGGACCCTTCCGGTGGTCCCGGTACAATACCGGTGACCCCGAAACTTGTCCCGATAGCCGAAATAGCACTTCCTATATATAATTCTTTACCTCCGGACCATTCCGGAACTCCTCGTGACGTTCGGGATCTCATCCGGGACTCCGAACAACTTTCGGGTTACCGCATACTAATATCTCTATAACCCTAGCATCACCGAACCTTAAGTGTGTAGACCCTACGGGTTCGAAAGACATGTAGACATGACCGAGATGTTCTCCGGTCAATAACCAACAGTGGGATCTGGATACCCATGTTGGCTCCCACATGCTCCACGATGATCTCATCGGATGAACCACAATGTCAAGGACTTAATCAATCCCATATACAATTCCCTTTGTCTAGCGGTACGATACTTGCCTGAGATTCGATCGTCGGTATCCCGATACCTTGTTCAATCTCGTTACCGGCAAGTCTCTTTACTCGTTCCGTAACACATCATCCCGTGATCAACTCCTTGATCACATTGTGCACATTATGATGATGTCCTACCGAGTGGGCCCAGAGATACCTCTCCGTTTACACGGAGTGACAAATCCCAGTCTCGATTCGTGCCAACCCAACAAACACTTTCGGAGATACCCGTAGTGCACCTTTATAGTCACCCAGTTACGTTGTGACGTTTGGCACACCCAAAGCACTCCTACGGTATCCGGGAGTTGCACAATCTCATGGTCTAAGGAAATGATACTTGACATTAGAAAAGCTTTAGCATACGAACTACACGATCTAGTGCTATGCTTAGGATTGGGTCTTGTCCATCACATCATTCTCCTAATGATGTGATCCCGTTATCAATGACATCCAATGTCCATGGTCAGGAAACCGTAACCATCTATTGATCAACGAGCTAGTCAACTAGAGGCTTACTAGGGACATGGTGTTGTCTATGTATCCACACATGTATCTGAGTTTCCTATCAATACAATTCTAGCATGGATAATAAACGATTATCATGAACAAGGAAATATAATAATAATCAATTTATTATTGCCTCTAGGGCATATTTCCAACAGGTCTCCCACTTGCACTAGAGTCAATAATCCAGTTCACATCGCTATGTGATTAACACTCAAGGTCACATCCCCATGTGACTAACACCCAAAGAGTTTACTAGAGTCAATAATCTAGTTCACATTACCATGTGATTAACACTCGATGAGTTCTGGGTTTGAACATGTTATGCTTGTGAGAGATGTTATAGTCAACGGGTCTGAATCTTTCAGATCCGTATGTACTTCGCAAATCTCTATGTCATCTTGTAGATGCAGCTACTACGCTATATTTGGAGCCATTTCAAATAACTGTTCTACTTGGAGCTATTCTAAATTGTTGCTCCATTATACGTATCCGGTATCTCTACTCAGAGCTATCCGGATAGGTGTTAAGCTTGCATCGACGTAACTCTTTACGTCGAACTCTTTATCACCTCCATAATCGAGAAAATTCCTTAGTCCACTAGTTACTAAGGATAACTTTGACCGCTGTCCTGTGATCCATTCTTGGATCACTCTTGTACCCCTTGACTGACTCATGGCAAGGCACATTTCAGGTGCGGTACATAGCATGGCATACCGTATAGAGCCTATGACAAAAGCATAGGGGACGACCTTCGTCCTTCCTCTTTCTTCTGCCGTGGTCGAGCTTTAAGTCTTAACTTCATACCTTACAACTCAGGCAAGAACTCCTTCTTTGACTGGTCCATCTTGAACACCTTCAAGATCATGTCAAGGTATGTGCTCATTTGAAAGTACCATTAAGAATTTTGATCTATCCTTATAGATCTTGATGCTCAATGTTCAAGTAGCTTAATCCAGGCTTTCCATTGAAAAATACTTTCCAAATAACCCTATATGCTTTCCAGAAATTCTACGTCATTTCTGATCAACAATATGTCAACATATATTTATCAGAAATTCTATAGTGCTCCCACTCACTTCTTTGGAAATACAAGTTTCTCATAAACTTTGTATACACCCAAAACTTTGATCATCTTATCAAAGCATACATTCCAACTCCGAGATGCTTACTCCAGTCCTTAGAAGGATTGCTGGAGCTTTGCATACTTATTAGCATCTTTCAGGATTAACAAAACCTTCCGGTTGTATCACATACAACCTTTCCTCAAAAATCGTCGAGGAAACAATGGTTTTTGGCATCCTATCTGCAAGATTTCACAAATAATGCAGTAATTGCTAATATAATTCCAACAGACTCTTAGCATCGCTACGAGTGAGAAAGTCTCATCGCAGTCAACTCCTTGAACTTGTCGGAAAACATCTTAACGACAAGTCGAGCTTTCTTAATGGTGATACCTACCATCATTGTCCGTCTTCCTTTTAAAATCCATATGTACCTAACAGCCTTACGACCATCAAGTAGTTCTCCCAAAGTCTACACTTTGTTTTCATATATGGATCCTCTCTCGGATTATATGGCCTCGAGCCATTTTGGAATCCAGGCCCACCATCGCTTCTCCATAGCTCGTAGGTTCATTGTTGTCTAGCAACATGACTTCCAAGACAGGATTACGTACCACTCTGAAGTAGTACGCATCCTTGTCATCCCACGAGGTTTGGTAGTGACTTGATCTGAAGTTTCATGATCACTATCATAAGCTTCCACTTCAATTGGTGTAGGTGCCACAGGAACAACTTCCTGTGCCCTGCCACACACTAGTTGAAGAGACGGTTTCAATAACCTCATCAAGTCTCCACCATCCTCCCACTCAATTCTTTCGAGAGAAACTTTTCCTCGAGAAAGGACCCGATTCTAGAAACAATCCCTTATTGCTTTCGGATCTGAGACAGGAGGTATACCCAACTGTTTTGGGTGTCCTATGAAGATGCATTTATCCTCTTTGGGTTCGAGCTTATCAGCCTGAAACTTTTTCACATAAGCGTCGCAGCCCCAAACTTTAGAAATGACAGCTTAGGTTTCTCTAAACCATAGTTCATATGGTGTCATCTCATCGGAATTACGTGGTGCCCTATTTAAAGTGAATGTGGTTGTCTTTAATGCCTAACCCATAAACTATCGTGGTAATTCGATAAGAGACATCATGGTATGCATCATATCCAATAGGGTGCAGTTATGATGTTCGGACACACCATCACACTATGGTGTTCCAGGCTGTATTAGTTGTGAAACAATTTCCACAATGTCTTAATTCTGTGCCAAACTCGTAATTCAGATATTCATCTCTATGATCATATCATAGATATTTTATCCTCTTGTCACGACGATCTTTCAACTTCACCCTGAAATTACTTGAACCTTTCAATAATTCAGACTCGTGATTCATCAAGTAAATATACTCAACATCTACTCAAATCATCTGTGAAGTAAGAACATAACGATATCCACTACATGCCTCAGCACTCATTGGATTGCACACATCAAAATGTATTACTTCCAACAAGTTGCTTTCTAGTTCCATTTTACTGAAAACGAGGCTTTCAGTCATCTTGCCCATGTGGTATGATTTGCATGTCTCAAGTGATTCAAAATCAAGTGAGTCCAAACGATCCATCTGTATAGAGTTTCTTCATGCATATCTACCAACAAACATGGTTCGCATGTCTCAATCCTTTCAAAAATGAGTGAGTCCAAAGATCCATCAACATGGAGCTTCTTCATGCGTTTTATACCGATATGACTTACGTGGCAGCGCCACAAGTAGGTGGTACTATCATTACTATCTTTTGGCATGAACATGTGTATCACTACGATCGAGATTTAATAAACCATTCATTTTAGGTGTAAGACCATTCGAAGGTATTATTCAAATAAACAGAGTAACCATTATTCTCCTTAAATGAATAACCGTATTGCGATAGACATAATCCAGTCATGTCTATGCTCAACACAAACACCAAATAACCATTATTTAGGTTTAACACCAATCTCGATGGTAGAGGGAGCGTGCGATGCTTGATCATATCAACATTGGAAACACTTCCAACACATATCGTCAGCTCACCTTTAGCTAGTCTCCGTTTATTCCATAGCTTTTATTTCGAGTTACTAACACTTAGCAACTGAACCGGTATCTAATGCCCTGGTGCTACTAGGAGTACTAGTAAAGTACACATCAACACAATGTATATCCAATATACTTCTATCGACCTTGCCAGCCTTCTAATCTACCAAGTATCTAGGGTAATTCTGTTCCAGTGGCTGTTCCCCTTATTACAGAAGCACTTAGTCTCGGGTTTGGGTTCAACCTTGGGTTTCTCCACTAGAGCAGCAGCAGATTTGCCGTTTCATGAAGTATCCCTTCTTTCCCTTGCCCTTCTTGAAACTAGTGGTTTCATCAACAATTGATGCTCCTTCTTGATTTCTACTTTCGCGGTGTCAAACATCGCGAATATCTCAAGGATCATCATATATGTCCCTGATATATTATAGTTCATCACGAAGCTCTAGCAGCTTGGTGGCAATGACTTTGGAGAAACATCACTATCTCATCTGGAAGATCAACTCCCACTCGATTCAAATGATTGTTGTACTCAGACAATCTGAGCACAAGCTCAACAATTGAGCTTTTCTCCCTTAGTTTGCAGGCTAAGAAAATCGTCGGAGGTCTTATACCTCTTGACGTGGGCACAAGCCTGAAATCCCAATTTCAGTCCTCGAAACATCTCATATGTTTTCGCGACGTTTCAAAAACCGTCTTCGGTGCCTCAACTCTAAACCATTTAGCATTACACACTGAACTATCATGTAGTCATCAAAACGTGTATGTCAGATGTTCGCAACATCCACAGACGACGTTCGAGGTTCAGCACACTGAGCGGTGCATTAAGGACATAAGCCTTCTATGAAGCAATGAGGACAATCCTCGGTTTACGGACCTAGTCCGCATAATTGCTACTATCAACTTTCAACTAAATTTTCTCTAGGAACATATCTAAATAGTAGAACTGAAGCGCGAGCTACGACATAATTTGCAAAGATCTTTTTGACTATGTTTAGGATAATTAAGTTCATCTTATGAACTCCCACTCAGATAGACATCCCTCTAGTCATCTAAGTGATTACATGATCCGAGTCAACTAGGCCGTGTCCGATCATCACGTGAGACGGACTAGTCAACGTCGGTGAACATCTTTATGTTGATCGTATCTTCTATACGACTCATGCTCGACCTTTCGGTCTTCTGTGTTCCGAGGCCATGTCTGTACATGCTAGGCTCGTCAAGTTAACCCTAAGTGTTTTGCATGTGTAAAACTGTCTTACACCCGTTGTATGTGAACGTAAGGATCTATCACACCCGATCATCACGGCGTGCTTCGAAACGACGAACTTTAGCAACGGTGCACAGTTAGGGGAGAACACTTCTTGAAATTTTAATGAGGGATCATCTTATTTACTACCATCGTTCTAAGTAAACAAGATGTATAAACATGATAAACATCACATGCAATCAAATAATAGTGACATGATATGGCCAATATCATATAGCTCCTTTGATCTCCATCTTGGGGCTCCATGATCATCTTGTCACCGGCATGACACCATGATCTCCATCATCATGATCTCTATCATCGTGTCTTCATGAAGTTGTCTCGTCAACTATTACTTCTACTACTATAGCTAATGGTTAGCAATAAAGTAAAGTAATTATATGACGTTTATGTTGACACGCAGGTCATAAATAAATTAAGACAACTCCTATGGCTCCTGCCGGTTGTCATACTCATCGACATGCAAGTCGTGATTCCTATTACAAGAACATGATCAATCTCATACACCACATATATCATTCATCACATTCTTTTCGCCATATCACATCACATAGCATACCCTGCAAAAACAAGTTAGACGTCCTCTAATTGTTGTTTGCATGTTTTACGTGGCTGCTATGGGTTTCTAGCAAGAACGTTTCTTACCTACGCAAAAACCACAACGTGATATGCCAATTGCTATTTACCCTTCATAAGGACCCTTTTCATCGAATCTGATCTGACTAAAGTGGGAGAGACAGACACCCGCTAGCCACCTTATGCAACTAGTGCATGTCAGTCGGTGGAACCAGTCTCACGTAAGAGTACGTGTAAGGTCGGTCCGGGCCGCTTCATCCCATGATGCCGCCGAATCAAGATAAGACTAGTAACGGCAAGCATATTGAACAAAATCAACGCCCACAACTACTTTGTGTTATACTCGTGCATAGAAACTACGCATAGACCTAGCTCATGATGCCACTGTTGGGGAACGTAGCATAAATTCAAAATTTTCCTACGTGTCACCAAGATCTATCTATGGAGATACTAGCAACGAGGGGAAGGAGAGTGCATCTACATACCCTTGTAGATCGCGAAGCGGAAGCGTTCAAGTGAACGGGGTTGATGGAGTCGTACTCGTCGTGATTCAAATCACCGATGATCCTAGTGCCGAACGGACAGCACCTCCGCGTTCAACACACGTACAGCCCGGTGACGTCTCCCATGCCTTGATCCAGCAAGGAGAGAGGGAGAGGTTGAGGAAGACTCCATCCAACAGCAGCACAACGGCGTGGTGGTGATGGAGGAGCATGACAATCCTGCAGGGCTTCGCCAAGCACCACGGGAGAGGAGAAGGACTTAGGAGAGAGGGAGGGGCTGCACCAAAGGCATAAGGTGTGTCTCAAGAGGCCCTCCTTACCCACTATATATAGGGAGCCCAAGGGGAGGGGGGCCGGTCCCCTCAGATCCCATCTGAGGAGGGGGCGGCGGCCAAGGGGAGGTTTCCCTCCCCCCCAAGGCACCTAGGAGGTGCCTTCCCCTCCTAGGACTCTTCCTTTTAGGGTTTCCCCACCCCAGGCGCATGGGCCCTAGGGGAAAGTGGCGCCCCAGCCCACTTTGGGCTGGATCCCTTCCTACTTCAGCCCATGGGACCCTCCGGGATAGGTGGCCCCACCCGGTGGACCCCCAGGACCCTTCCGGTGGTCCCGGTACAATACCGATGACCCCGAAACTTGTCCCGATGGCCGAAATAGGACTTCCTATATATAAATTGAAAGTGCGTTATATCGACTAGAGGGGGGGTGAATAGGCGATTTTTATGAAAGTCTTCAAAACGTGAGAGTTATGAAGACAAACATTGAAGATTATGCCTATTACTAAGCAGCGGAAGTTAGATTACACTAGGGCAGCCATGGTCATGTATTCAATTGAGTGAAAGCACAATGACAAACAGCTTCAGTGTAATAAGGATCAGGTAGGAAGAAGTTATGAAGCCGAACAGATCATACATTCATGTTGTGAAGATAAAAGATAAAGCAAGCATGCAATGGCTTCACAATGAATAACAGTAAGTCAAAGGAAGTGAAGATGAAACCAGTGACACGTTGAAGACAATGATTTGTTGGACCAGTTCCAGTTGCTGTGACAACTGTACGTTTGGTTGGAGTGGCTAGGTATTTAAACCAAAGGACACACAGTCCCGGACACCCAGTCAAGGACACTTAGTCCAAGACACCCAGTCCTCACCGTATTCTCCTTGAACTAAGGTCACACAGACCTTGTCCAATCACTCATGGTAAGTCTACAGGCGACTTCCAAACCTTCACAGACTTCATTCACTGGCAATCCACAATTTCTCTTGGATGCTCTGAACGCGACGCCTAACCGTCTGGAGGATGCACAGTCCTCAAGTGTAATAAGTCTTCAGATCACTCAGACACGAAGACTTAAGTGATGCCCAATTTACTCTGGCTCTGGGTGGTTAGGGATTTTCTCCTCGCTAGGAATTTTCTCTCAAAGGCTTCGAGGTGGGTTGCTCTCAAACGACAAAAGCCGTGCACTGAAATCTGAGCAACCAACCGTTTATGGTTGTGGGGGTGGACTATTTATAGCCACTTGGCAACCCGACCTGATTTGTCCGAAATGACCCTGGGTCACTAAGGAACTGACACGTGTACCAACGGTCGAATTTTGAACTCACACGGCAACTTTACTTGGGCTACAAGTAAAGCTGACTTGTCTGACTCTGGACAAGATTTTCTCTCATAGTCTTCGCTCGAAGACATAGGATTTGAATTAGGCATCACTTCAGTCATTCTGACTGGTTCTCTTGGACCCCACTTAACAGTACGGTGATTCCTATGACACAACATAAATGAAATAAAACTACGAAGGATCTAAGTCTTCGAGTTCCATAAGCTTCATAGGGAGTCTTCTCATGTCATTGTCTTCAATATGATTGTCTTCATAAACCACCATTGTCTTCAATGTCTTCGTACATTTTTAGGGGTCATCTCTGGTAGTGAAACCGAATCAATGAGAGACTTCTACCTGTGTTATCCTGCAATTCTCACAAACATATTAGTCCCTCAACTAGGTTTGTCGTCAATACTCCAAAACCAACTAGGGGTGACACTAGATGCACTTACAATCTCCCCCTTTTTGGTGATTGATGACAAACTAGTTGAAGTTTTCAACGGGGAACATAATTTGTGAAATTTTAAAGGAATTGTCTTCATAAGTTGCAAGGGCTCCCCCTGAAGATGTGCATATAAGTAATTTGCTTCTTGAATGCAAATGCACATGGCAGGTTGTACTTGTGGAGATCCACTTCAACTTATGATGACAATCCACTATGCATGTGAAAGTATATGAAGATAATGACATGCATAATGGAAAATGGACGTCTGCAGAATGAGATGAGTGCGGAATTTATCATCGCACATGCGGAATTTATCTTCGCAAAACGGAGTGACAAACAGATAGCAGACGACCATCAAGGCTAAGTGTTACAACTCAAAGAAGCAAATGTAGCAAAAACGGGAGTTGTAAGCACGAAGCAAAATGTAGCAGAAATATGAAGGCACCCGCCCATAGTGACCCGCTTGAAGACTAAAACATCATATGCTTCTCCCCCTTTTGTTAGGAATGACCAAAAAGGTTTGAAGACATAGAGGTTTCTACGCGTTCCCAGGCGCAGCAGGGTCGGTGGAGTTGTTTGGCGGCGGTGCAGACGAGCTTGGTGCAGATTCGACGCGCGTTGAAGCAGGTGGAGATGATGTCGCGTCGTCTTCTTCTTCAATAATCCGGGCAGACACGGTGGCAGCAGAAGAAGAGAACTCTGACTCTTCAAGTGATGGTGTGTTTCGCATCACAGCTCTTCTTGGAGGCGTGGAGTCAAATTTGAATCTCTCTTTGAAGCCATCCTCTTGCAGGTCAGCTTCATTGCTCATCATGGTGAGGCCTTTCCAAGTGCGGCGACAGGTCTCGTGTGCTACAAACGCATTCTTGGTTGCCAGATTTCTGATGCGATTGACTTCTTGCATGATGCTTCTCATCTGCCGTTTGAGCCAGTCGTGATGCCTATCTTGCTTTTGGTGAAGAGCCACAAGAAGCTCTCGGTCATTGAGTGCTCGAGCGCGCTTCTTGGGTCTCTTGGTAGCTATGCTGTCAGTGGCTTCAGTTGATGCAGGGGCACGTGTGGTGCCAGCCATTGGATACACTCGGGAGAGAGCTTCAACACCTTCAATATTTTGAGTGAAGCTCTGGTGTTCTGCATTTTGAAGACTTAATGGTTGCTTGCCAGGCTCTGGATATATTGCTTCAGCAGATGTGTCCACATCTGGCAAAAATATCCTATGGTTGCGGGCTGAGGGTTGATAGGAGATTGCAGAGTGAAGCTTGATCAGCCTCATAACCCAAGGAGCATAGAACTTTAATCCAAACAGTTCTGAGGCAGACGCTGCAAAGTGACGGATGAAGAGATCCTGTGCATTGAAGCATTTGCCATGAAGAATGCAGAAGATGAGAGTCTTCATTGCACCATCAATTGTTGCATATCGAGAGTGTCCCTTTACAGGCCATAGAGTCCGCCTTATGATGTGATATATTGTTCTGGGCAGGTACTCTAAGTCTTCAACGAAGAACCTAGTTGGATAGGGTGCATTAGGAGGCAATGGCTTCATCATTGAGAGCATCTGACTCATATCTGGCTCAGGACGCTGAAATATGCTCTCAATTGCTTCAGCATGGAGTTGGCAGCCTTCTTCAAAGAATTCGCCAGGAGTGGGAAGGCCGGTAAGCTCAATTAGGTCGAAAGCATTGGCTTCATGATGGATATTGCCTGTCATCCACTCTAGAATCCATGTCTTCGGATCTCTGTTATAGCCTTTCATATGCAAAGTGGCATAGAACTGGAGCAGAAGCTCTTCGTTCCAGTGCTCTTCATCAGTGATAAATGGCAGCAAACCCACTTGCTTGAAGCAATCCAGTGCTTCTTCCAGACCAGGCAGACCAGCAACAGCTTCAACCTCAAGGCGCTTGTGAGGAAAGATGCGGCCTTGGTTGGATAGGATGCATGAATAATAGCTACGCTGTTGATGGCTCCAGAACCTATCTGATACAATCCGTTCCCTTGAATAAGGGTTCTTGGAGCAGTCGAAAAACGTGTTATCTGCCCTGAAGCCGTTGATGTTGAAGGAACCAGGAGCTGATGCAGGACCTGGGAACCTTGGCAGTCGTGGGATCGGCTTCTGGACCTGGGGTCTGTACGCAATATGATAGTTGAATTGTGGTCCGGCAGCAGACTCAGGCACAGAATGTTCAGGAGCAGTAGCTTCATTGTCTTCTGAAGCTATTGTTGGGTTGGGCTCCACATTTGCTTCGGCGTTGTTTGTGGCAGCCTCAACATTTGCAGACTCAGGCACGTTCTCCTGAAGAACTGCTTCTTGTTGGTGTGGGAGAGTTGGAGCTTGTGGTATCTCTGCATGCTCTTCGGCTGATGCAGCCGGAATGTCGTCAGCAGCCTAAGCCCTTGGCCCTTTGCGAAGCCTATGGAATGTAGGCGCCGGTGGAGTTGTAGTGGGTTGGGGCTCATCTTCCTCCTGTGGGCGATCTGCCCACGATGCATCTTGTGTGATTGGCGTCAATGGACGACCAATACTGATCAGTTCGCTTGTCTCAAGCTGAGGAAGGGCTGCATCACCTTGCACATTGTCTTGGAGACCAATGTCTTCAGCAGCGTTGGGTTCGTTTGCTAATGTCTTCAGCGTTGGGTTCATGCACAGTCAACTGACGATCTGCGTCAGGATAGCGGACGGAGAGGGGTTCAACTATCAAGGGCTCTGTGGGAGCAGCCCGAGATTTCTTTGTCTTGCGCTTCTTGATGGTGGGGTCAGAAGGAGAGGCTTCAGAGTGTTTCCTCTTCCTAGCTTCAGCCTCTGCAGTCCGTGTCTTCTTGAGTTCTGAGGCGGTTGATCGACTCTTTGGCTTTGAGCCAGTCGTTGCAGTGGGGAAGACAATCGGAGCAGTTTCTGACCTTGGCGCTTCTGGTTCAGGCACAGCAGGCTTCTTTTTCTTCTTCGCGACCACCCTGGGGTCAATGCCGGGATGCCCAAGCGCCTTGCGCTTCTCTGCCTCATTGTAGGCCTGCACGCAGCGATCAGCCAAAGTCTTCATGCGCTCTCGCGAGCCTTGAGCTTCAGCACGCGTCTTCAGAAAGTTCTCTTTCAGCTCGTGCAACATGATCTTGAAGTTTTTCACTTCTTGCACGCTAAGCTTGGCCACGTGCTTCTTGAACTGAGCCTTTTCATAATCAATTTTTTGCTTCAGTTCTACAATTCGCTGGGCTATTGCAAGTTCTGAAGCAATTGCACCTTGAAAGGCAATGCTGAGGCCTATGGGCAGCTGCAGATCATCGAAGCTTATGTCTGGTGTGTCAAACCATTCATCAATGAAGCTGTGGATGACGGCGACATCAAACAGAGGCAGATTGTTGAAGATTTCAGCCTCCTCCTTGCTCTTGATGAGCTGCTCAAGTGCGTCATCTCCAAGATCTTCATCGCTTGATAGATCAATGTTTTCGTAGCGCAGAACGGCAGCAGCTGTGAGCTCTTTGCCTGTGTGTGGCTGAGGCTTCTTGGCTTCTTGGGGCTTGGAGACTCGTGATATGTCTTCAGACTGCACACTGGCTTCAGGAGGTGCAGTTGCCAATGGCTTCACTCGTGAGATTTTGGGAGAAGCGGCTGGCTTTGAAGCTTTTGGAGCTTTTGGCTTCTTCTGCTTTGGCTTCGGAGCAGCAGGGGCGTCATCTGACTCAGTATCTGCTGGAGGGTCATTCACAGTAGTCCCTTGGACTAGGATGCGAGTGATGAGGCCTGCAAGATTTGCATACGGCCCAATGATATTGGGATCGGCGTCGCGTGTGCCATCTGCCCTTGGTGAGGAGGGACCAGGGTTGAAGTCAAGCCCAAATTTCTTCTTGTTTATCTTCGCTGACTGTTGTGCAAACTGAAAGTTGCGCTTGAAGAGATTATCATCGCGGCACCAGAGAAGTGATGACGGATGTGCTTCAGCTGGCTTTGGTCCTCTCACCATGCATGGATAGAAGCCTTGAGCAATGGCTTCGACTCTGGACCTGGGTACGAGATTTTTGTATAGTACGTCTCCCCACGGTCTCTTGATGGCGCACTTCTCCGCATATTCCTGAGTGACGAAGCGGTAGTGGAACCATTGCTCTGCCCAATATCTTCGAATCCATTGGATTCGTGTCTTGCGCTGACCATAGCTTTCTTCAGGATCAGTTTTGTACATCTCTGCCAATTCATCAGGCAAATCTTTGGACGTTTCACCACGTCGTTGTCTGCCTCCCTTCCTTGCTGCTGTTTCTGAAGCCATGAATAACTTGGAAGGCTTCAAGATGTTCAAAGGCTTCAAAGGCTTCCTTTTGCGACAAGAACTGGCTTCAGGAGAGTTGATGTGATGCTGCAAGTACTCTGCAAATGAATGCAGACTATGAGAACCAAAATATTCTCCCACGGACATGTACCTGTGACAGCATTAATGTGCGGGGGAAGGGGAAGAGGTCATATGCATTCTCAGAAGATTTTGAAGATAAATCAGTTTAGAAGACATTGACCTCATTGTGCGAAAACATTCACTTATAGATAAGAAGTTGGTTCCAGATTTGTACGAACCCACAGATCAGTACAAGTGAGTAATCTAACTACCTTATGAAGCACAAGTGAATATACTAGGCATGTTATGAGATGCAGCGAGAGATCTAACTGATGTGAAGAGAAACTTCTTATGGCAGAAAGTGACTAAACTATAGGATCAAAAGAGGCTGTAAAAAGAGATCTTATTTACCACACTTGGAACTGCTAGACGAAGTGAGAGTTGAGGCCGAGCAGTTCGATCCTCCGTGCCCTAACTTGGCGACAGAAGACACCTACGGCGACGGCGGAGAGAGCGATGTCCGTTGTCGGCGTGAAAAAGGCGTCGGAGAGGTTGCGGCAGTGAAGCGCTTCGTCGCCGGCGTCGTCGAGTGCTAGCGGTGGCGCTAGGGTTCGTGCGAGGGTGGAAGAAGGAGATAATGACCGCAGTGAATCGTGTATTTATAGGGATAGAGGCGGCACTGTGCTATTACGCAGGTACCCCTGGCGGTTCGCATTTGAGGCACGCGTGGCCAGTTAGAGGAAGATTGGGATTTGTTCCACGTCCCACGCACGCCTAAATTGTCGGGCGGTCGTTCCTGCTTCTCCGGATCTTATGTGGAGGAATGAGCATTAAAAATGGACTTTTATGGTTGTCACTATGTCTTCAGCTGACAAGGACACAGTGAAGACATTTGACAGTTTCAACAGAATGCATATGACTTGGAGAGATAGAGTTTGAGATAGAAAGCATAGAGAGGTTAGGGTCCGATCACATTCACTTAGTTCAAAAGATTCAACCAAGAAGACATAACTATAAGTGAATGTTGTAGAGGACAGAACATCAGTACATATATATCCATATAATCAACTCAGTGAAGATAATCATTAAGACATATTGAGATTGAAGCCAAACCAAATGTGAAGACATTGCGAGGTAACGCCATGAGTGAAACACTTCAAAACAGAGCGTTTGGTGGTGGCGTTACCCACCGTATAGGAAGTATTAGACCCAGACACGGCGCACAATTATCGTGGCGCTCCGAAGTCAAATTCCACATTAATGTATTCACACTTAGAATGTATGTCTTCATTGATTGAAGATATACTTTACTTTGTGTGTTGCACATCTAAGTCATCAATATGCATAAGTGTTAGGATGTGTGCCTGATCACAGGACATTTGAGGATTCCAAGATATTTAGCTCACACCGTAACTTGCAAAACCTCTTCTCATCCAAGGGCTTGGTGAAGATATCTGCCAATTGCTCTTCAGTGTTGACGTGTATGATATCAATGTCTTCCTTTGCAACATGATCTCTGAGAAAATGATGACGAATTTCAATGTGCTTTGTCTTCGAGTGCTGAACTGGGTTGTTGGCGATCTTGATGGCGCTTTCGTTGTCGCAGTAAAGTGGCACTTGCTTCAGATGAATGCCATAATCCTTGAGTGTTTGCTTCATCCACAGAAGCTGAGCGCAGCAAGATCCAGCAGCAATGTATTCAGATTCAGCAGTGGAGAGAGATACACAGTTCTGCTTCTTTGAAGACCAACATACAAGTGATCGTCCCAGAAAGTGACATGTGCCTGATGTAGACTTGCGATCAACTTTGTCACCAGCATAATCAGCATCCGAAAATCCAACTAAATCAAACTCTGAGCCCTTTGGATACCATAATCCTAGAGTTGGGGTGTGAGCCAAATATCGAAGAATTCGCTTCACAGCTAAGTGATGCGACTCCTTTGGTGCCGCTTGAAATCGAGCACACATGCAAACACTAAGCATGATATCTGGCCTAGATGCACATAAATAAAGCAAAGACCCAATCATGGAGCGGTATACCTTTTGATCGAACTCTTTACCATTGTCGTCAGGACCTAGATGATGTTTGGCTGGCATTGGTGTTGTGAAGCCTTTGCAGTCTTGCATACCGAACTTCTTCAGGCACTCTTTAAGATATTTCTCTTGAGATATGAAGATGCCGTTGCGTTGTTGCCGTATTTGAAGACCGAGGAAGAACTTCGGCTTCCCCATCATGGACATCTGATATTGCTCTTGCATCATATATCCAAACTCTTCACTGTACTTCTGATTGGTGCAGCCGAAGATAATGTCATCCACATATATTTGGCACACAAACAGTTCACCATCATATGTCTTCGTGAAAAGAGTGGGATCCAGGGAACCAGGTATGAAGCCTTTGCTCTTCAGAAAATACTTGAGTGTATCATACCAGGCCCTAGGGGCTTGTTTGAGGCCATACAGTGCCTTGTTGAGCTTGTATACCATATCAGGATGTTTTGGATTTTCAAAGCCAGGTGGTTGTGCAACATACACTTCTTCTTCAATCTTGCCATTGAGAAAGGCACTTTTCACATCCATCTGATATAGAAGTATGTTATGATGATTTGCATAGGCCAGCAGTATGCGTATGGCTTCAAGCCTAGCCACAGGAGCAAATGTTTCATCGAAGTCAATGCCCTCCACTTGAGTATATCCTTGAGCAACTAGACGAGCTTTGTTTCTGACAACTTGACCATGCTCATCTTGCTTGTTGCGGTATATCCATTTGGTGCCTATTATGTTGTGCTTCCGTGGATCAGGACGCTTAACCAGTTCCCATACATTATTCAGCTCAAACTGTTGAAGCTCTTCTTGCATAGCTTGAATCCATTCAGGTTCCATGAAGGCTTCTTCAACTTTCTTGGGTTTTGATATTGAGACGAATGCGAAATGCCCACAGAAGTTTGTTAGCTGAGTTGCCCTTGAACGAGTGAGTGGACCAGGTGCATTGATGCTGTCAAGTATTTTGTCAATCTGTACTTCATTTGCAACACGAGGATGTATAGGGCGAAGACTTTGCTCTTGCTGATCTGTGTTGTCATTTGGAGGTATATCTTCAGGCTGAGCATTGTCTTCATGTGGATCAGGTGCTGAGATGATAAGTTCTTCTTCAGGATGAGCTTCAGAAGGTACAATTTCTCCAGTTCCCATAAGCTTGATTGATTCATTTGCTGGAACTTCATCTAGCACATTTGGCAATTGCTCTCTTTGTGATCCATTGGTTTCATCAAACCGCACATCCACTGTTTCAACCACTTTGTAGTGGAAGAGATTGAAGACTCTGTAGGAGTGCGAATCCTTTCCATATCCAAGCATGAAGCCTTCATGTGCTTTTGGTGCAAACTTTGAGGTGTGGTGTGGGTCCTTGATCCAGCATTTTGCGCCAAATACTCTGAAGTAACTGACATTTGGCTTCTTGCCAGTTAGGAGTTCATAAGATGTCTTGTTCAGAAGCTTGTGAAGATAAACACGATTGATTGTATGGCATGCAGTGTCAATGGCTTCAGTCCAGAATTTTCTTGGAGTCTTGTATTCATCTAGCATTGTTCTGGCCATCTCAATGAGAGTTCTATTCTTGCGTTCAACGACGCCATTTTGCTGTGGCATGTATGGAGCTGAGAATTCATGTGTGATGCCTAAGGTATCCAGATATGTATCAAGGCCAGTGTTCTTGAATTCAGTGCCATTGTCACTTCTGATGTGCTTTATCTTGGCGCCAAAATTGTTCATGGCTCGATTTGCGAAGCGTCTGAAGACATCCTGCACTTCAGTCTTGTAAAGGATTATGTGCACCCAAGTATATCTAGAATAATCATCAACAATTACGAAGCCATAGAGGCAAGCAGACGTAGTAAAAGTTGAGTAGTGAGTGGGACCGAAAAGATCCATGTGAAGCAGTTCAAAGGGTTGTGTTGTAGTCATGATTGTCTTCGAAGGATGTTTTGCCCTTGTCATTTTCCCTGCTTCACAGGCACCGCATAAATGATCTTTCTTGAACTTGACGCCCTCGATGCCTATGACGTGCTTTTTCTTCACAAGGGTGTGGAGGTTCCTCATGCCAGCATGCCCAAACCTTCGATGCCAAAGCCAGCATTCTGAAGCTTTTGCAAGAAGACATACTGCAAGTTGTGGTCCTGCTGAGAAATCTACCACGTACAAATCACCTTTCCGATACCCTTCAAACACTAGAGATTTGTCAGATTCCATTAGCACCAGGCAGCGATATTTGCCAAACATTACAATCATATTCAAATTGCAAAGCATTGAGACAGACATTAAGTTGAAGCCAAGGGATTCAACAAGCATAACTTTATCCATGTGTTGATCCTTTGAGATTGCAACTCTACCTAGTACCTTACTTTTACCAGTGTCAGCAAATGTAATGTGGCTCTTGTCGGATGGACGTAAAGTTGAGTCCATAAGAAGGCTTCTTCTGTCAGTCATGTGATTTGTACACCCACTGTCAATAATCCATTCTAAAGACTTTGAAGTCGCTGGTGTCGTACCCTACAGTGCAGTTAGGGGGATAGGCTTCACGAAGGGTATTGTGAAGCATAAACATTTGACGAACCAGTGGGTTATGAAAACTTAGATCCAAATTAGGACTAATAGGGAGAGTAGCATGCGATTCAGGAACGAAGTACATAATGATGCCATTTGGGCAGTTTATCTTGCGCCCCACAAGATTTTTATGGTCCCCAGCAATAGCATCAGAAGATTTTGTTTTTGTGCTGGAGACCTTTCCCTGCAAAAGAGAGTTAAGCTTTCTTAACCACCCACATCTTCAAGGGTGGCTTAGAAGCTATAAGTCTAAGTGCAGCATCTGAAAATTTTGGCTTTAAAGCCTTAGCAAACAGTCTAGCAGGTGGACAATAATACTCATAGGAATAAGCAGAATAATTTTTGGTCATATGAACATGATGGTTCAATGAACCGCTCTCATATTCATATGCCTGAGTATGGTTTCCCTGCAAAACATTTGCATTAGTGTGACTCAGGTGAGTCCTCTGTCTGTATGAAGCCTTTGGACCATATGAAGCCTTTGGTCTGAGGTTTGTCTTCTTTAAGTGAGGTGTCAAGAAGACATTCACAGGAAGATTTTCCAGACATGTTTTCGGAACCCAGATCTTCTTCATAGGCGGTCCATTCCTACAGTTAGTACCAATGTACCTGGCAAACACTTCACAATTCTGATTCTTAAACAGTTTGTAGTTTGCATCAAAGGATTCATCAATGATAATTGGGTTAGCACAAGTGAAGCCAGACAGATTGGATGGATCTGCTGAGGATTCCTTTGCAGCAACCCATGTGGTTTTGGGGTACTGCTCAGGTTTCCAGTAAGACCCATCTACATTAATTTTCCTCACGAACCCAACACCCTCTTTCCTAGGGTTTCGGTTCAGAATCTGCTTCTTAAGGACATCACATAATGTTTGATGCCCTTTCAGACTTTTGTACATCCATGTTTCAAGCAATGTCTTCAACCTAGCATTCTCATCAGCAATAGCAGTGGTATCCTCAGTAGAGGGGTTAGTTGCCACATCAACAGTTGAAGATATTGGAACAATAGTAGCAGTGGAACATTCAGCAACAGAAGTAGCATTATCACGCTCAATGCATTTAAGAAATGGTGGTTCAAATCCTTCCTGAGCGGGACTGATCTGTTCGGCGCGAAGTGACTCATTTTCCTTTTGAAGATCTTCATGATCCGCTCTCAACTTCTCAAGATCTTGCTTCTTTTGAAGATAATCATAGGAAAGCTTTTCATGAGTAGTTGAGAGAGTCTCAAGACGATCTTCAAGTTCCTGATACTTAACGTGAATATTTTTTATGTCTTCAATTAAGGATTCAGAACGAGTCATTTCAGCACCCAACAGATCATCGCTTCTGTCTAACAGTTTTTGAATATGTTCCATAGCTTTCTGTTGTTCAGTTGCAATTTTAGCAAGTGTTTTGTAGCTAGGTTTTGAATCACATTCAGAGTCATCGTCACTAGAAGTTTCATAGCGAGTAGTGCGTGTGTTTACCTTGGCACCGCGTGCCATGAAGCAGTAGGTAGGAGTGGATTCGTTCTTGTCATTTGCGTCGGTGTCGGTGATGCAGTCATTGTCTTCAGTGTTGAAGATGGACTTGGCGATGTATGCTGTAGCCAGACTCGCAATGCCAGAATCAGACTCCTCCTCAGACTCCACCTCTGCCTCCTCAGATGTGGACTCCTCCTCTGAATCCATCTCTTTGCCAACAAACGCACGTGCCTTGCCAGATGAGCTCTTCTTATGTGATGAAGACTTTGATGAAGACCTGGAAGAAGACTTTGAATATTTCTTCTTCTTCTTGTCGTCAGAATCATACTCCTTACTCTTCTTCTTCCTTCTGTTCTCATTGTCCCACTGTGGACACTCAGAGATGAAGTGTCCATTTTTCTTGCACTTGTGACATGTTTTCTTCTTGTAGTCATGAGCAGAAGCTTCATCATTCCTTGAGCTTGATCGTGAAGATTTTCTAAAGCCTTTCTTCTTGGTGAATTTTTGGAACTTCTTCACTAGCATTGCAAGTTCTCTTCCAATGTCTTCAGGATCATCAGAACTGCAGTCAGATTCTTCTTCAGATGAGGAGATAGCTTTTGCCTTCAAAGCACGAGTTCGCCCATAGTTTGGACCGTAGATTTCTCTTTTCTCAGAAAGCTGAAACTCATGTGTGTTGAGCCTCTCAAGTATGCCAGACGGATCGAGTGTCTTGAAATCAGGACGTTCTTGAATCATCAGGGCCAGAATGTCAAACGAACTATCAAGTGATCTCAGCAGCGTCTTGACGATTTCATGTTTGGTGATCTCAGTGGCGCCGAGGGCTTGAAGCTCATTTGTGATGTCAGTGAGCCGATCAAAGGTGTGCTGAACATTCTCATTGTCATTTCGCTTGAAGCGGTTGAAGAGGTTGCGAAGAACACTGATTCTTTGATCTCTCTGGGTTGAGATGCCTTCATTAACTTTGGAGAGCCAATCCCAGACCAGTTTGGATGTCTTCAAGGCACTCACACGGCCATACTGTCCTTTGGTTAGATGACCACAGATGATATTCTTGGCAGTGGAGTCCAGTTGAACGAATTTCTTGACATCAGCAGCAGTGACACCTTCTCCAGCCTTGGGAACGCCGTTCTCGACGACATACCATAAGTCGACATCAATGGCTTCAAGATGCATGCGCATCTTATTCTTCCAGTAGGGATATTCAGTTCCATCGAAGACGGGGCAAGCAGCGGAGACTTTGATTATCCCTGCAGTCGACATAGCTAAAACTCCAGGTGGTTAAACCGAATCACACAGAACAAGGGAGCACCTTGCTCTGATACCAATTGAAAGTGCGTTATATCGACTAGAGGGGGGGTGAATAGGCGATTTTTATGCAAGTCTTCAAAACATGAGAGTTATGAAGACAAACATTGAAGATTATGCCTATTACTAAGCAGCGGAAGTTAGATTACACTAGGGCAGCCATGGTCATGTATTCAATTGAGTGAAAGCACAATGACAAACAGCTTCAGTGTAATAAGGATCAGGTAGGAAGAAGTTATGAAGCCGAACAGATCATACATTCATGTTGTGAAGATAAAAGATAAAGCAAGCATGCAATGGCTTCACAATGAATAACAGTAAGTCAAAGGAAGTGAAGATGAAACCAGTGACATGTTGAAGACAATGATTTGTTGGACCAGTTCCAGTTGCTGTGATAACTGTACGTCTGGTTGGAGCGGCTAGGTATTTAAACCAAAGGACACACAGTCCCGGACACCCAGTCAAGGACACTTAGTCCAAGACACCCAGTCCTCACCGTATTCTCCTTGAACTAAGGTCACACAGACCTCGTCCAATCACTCGTGGTAAGTCTTCAGGCGACTTCCAAACCTTCACAGACTTCGTTCACTGGCAATCCACAATTTCTCTTGGATGCTCTGAACGCGACGCCTAACCGTCTGGAGGATGCACAGTCCTCAAGTGTAATAAGTCTTCAGATCACTCAGACACGAAGACTTAAGTGATGCCCAATTTACTCTGGCTCTGGGTGGTTAGGGCTTTTCTCCTCGCTAGGAATTTTCTCTCAAAGGCTTCAAGGTGGGTTGCTCTCAAACGACAAAAGCCGTGCACTGAAATCTGAGCAGCCAACCGTTTATGGTTGTGGGGGTGGACTATTTATAGCCACTTGGCAACCCAACCTGATTTGTCCGAAATGACCCTGGGTCACTAAGGAACTGACACGTGTACCAACGGTCGAATTTTGAACTCACACGGCAACTTTACTTGGGCTACAAGTAAAGCTGACTTGTCTGACTCTGGACAAGATTTTCTCTCATAGTCTTCGCTCGAAGACATAGGATTTGAATTAGGCATCACTTCAGTCATTCTGACTGGTTCTCTTGGACCCCACTTAACAGTACGGTGATTCCTATGACACAACATAAATGAAATAAAACTACGAAGGATCTAAGTCTTCGAGTTCCATAAGCTTCATAGGGAGTCTTCTCATGTCATTGTCTTCAATATGATTGTCTTCATAAACCACCATTGTCTTCAATGTCTTCGTACATTTTTAGGGGTCATTTCTGGTAGTGAAACCGAATCAATGAGAGACTTCTACCTGTGTTATCCTGCAATTCTCACAAACATATTAGTCCCTCAACTAGGTTTGTCGTCAATACTCCAAAACCAACTAGGGGTGACACTAGATGCACTTACATAAATCTTTACCTCTGGACCATTCCGGAACTCCTCGTGACGTCCGAGATCTCATCCGGGACTCCGAACAACATTCGGTAACCACATACTAACTTCCTTTACAACCCTAGCGTCATCGAACCTTAAGTGTGTAGACCCTACGGGTTCGGGAGACATGCAGACATGACCGAGACATTCTCCGGTCAATAACCAACAGCGGGATCTGGATACCCATGTTGGCTCCCACATGTTCCACGATGATCTCATCGGATGAACCACGATGTCAAGGACTTAATCAATCCCGTATACAATTCCCTTTGTCTAGCGGTATTGTACTTGCCCGAGATTCGATCGTCGGTATCCCTATACCTTGTTCAATCTCGTTACCGGCAAGTCTCTTTACTCGTTCCGTAACACATCATCCCGTGATCAACTCCTTGATCACATTGTGCACATTATGATGATGTCCTACCGAGTGGGCCCAGAGATACCTCTCCGTTTACACGGAGTGACAAATCCTAGTCTCGATTCGTGCCAACCCAACAGATACTTTTGGAGATACTTGTAGTGTACCTCTATAGCCACCCAGTTACGTTGTGACGTTTGGCACACCTAAAGCACTCCTACGGTATCTGGGAGTTGCACAATCTCATGGTCTAAGGAAATGATACTTGACATTAGAAAAGCTTTAGCATACGAACTACATGATCTTTCTGCTAGGCTTAGGATTGGGTCTTGTCCATCACATCATTCTCCTAATGATGTGATCCCGTTATCAACAACATCCAATGTCCATGGTCAGGAAACCGTAACCATCTATTGATCAACGAGCTAGTCAACTAGAGGCTTACTAGGGACATGGTGTTGTCTATGTATCCACACATGTATCTGAGTTTCCTATCAATACAATTCTAGCATGGATAATAAACTATTATCATGAACAAGGAAATATAATAATAACCAATTTATTATTGCCTCTAGGGCATATTTCCAACAGTCTCCCACTTGCACTAGAGTCAATAATCTAGTTCACATCGCCATGTGATTAACACTCACAGGTCACATCGCCATGTAACCAACATCCAAAGAGTTTACTAGAGTCAATAATCTAGTTCACATCACTATGTGATTAACACTCAATGAGTTCTGGGTTTGATCATGTTGCTTGTGAGAGAGGTTTTAGTCAACGGGTCTGAACCTTTCAGATCCGTGTGTGCTTTACAAATCTTTATGTCATCTCCTAGATGCAGCTACCACGCTCTATTTGGAGCCATTTCAAATAACTGTTCTACTTGGAGTTATTCTAAATTGTTGCTCCATTATACGTATCCGGTATCTCTACTCAGAGCTATCCGGATAGGTGTTAAGCTTGCATCGTCGTAACTCTTTACGTCGAACTCTTCATCACCTCCATAACCGAGAAAATTCCTTAGTCCACTAGTTACTAAGGATAACTTTGACCGCTGTACTGTGATCCATTCTTGGATCACTCTTGTACCCCTTGACTGACTCATGGCAAGGCACACTTCAGGTGCGGTACACAGCATAGCATACTGTAGAGCCTATGTCTTAAGCATAGGGGACGACCTTCGTCCTTTCTCTCTATTCTGCCGTGGTCGAGCTTTAAGTCTTAACTTCATACCTTACAACTCAGGCAAGAACTCCTTCTTTGACTGATCCATCTTGAACACCTTCAAGATCATGTCAAGGTATGTGCTCATTTGAAAGTACCATTAAGCGTTTTGATCTATCCTTATAGATCTTGATGCTCAATGTTCAAGTAGCTTAATCCAAGGCTTTCCATTGAAAAACACTTTCCAAATAACCCTATATGCTTTCCAGAAATTCTACGTCATTTCTGATCAACAATATGTCAACAACATATATTCATCAGAAATTCTATAGTGCTCCCACTCACTTCTTTGGAAATACAAGTTTCTCATAAACTTTGTATACACCAAAATCTTTGATCATCTCATCAAAGCATACATTCCAACTCCGAGATGCTTACTCCAGTCCTTAGAAGGATTGCTGGAGCTTTGCATACTTATTAGCATATTTCAGGATTGACAAAACCTTCCGGTTGTATCACATACAACCTTTCCTCAAAAATCGTCGAGGAAACAATGTTTTGACATCCTATCTGTAAGATTTCATAAATGATGCAGTAATTGCTAATATAATTCCAACAGATCTTAGCATCGCTACGAGTGAGAAAGTCTCATCGTAGTCAACTCCTTGAACTTGTCGGAAAACATCTTAATGACAAGTCGAGCTTTCTTAATGGTGATACTTACCATCATTGTCTGTCTTCCTTTTAAAAATCCATCTGTACTCAACAGCCTTACGACCATCGAGTAGTTCTGCCAAAGTCTACACTTTGTTTTCATACATGGATCCTCTCTCAGATTTTATGGCCTCGAGCCATTTATCGGAATCCAGGCCCACCATCGCTTCTCCATAGCTCGTAGGTTCATTGTTGTCTAGCAACATGACTTCCAAGACAGGATTACGTACCACTCTGAAGTAGTACGCATCCTTGTCATCCCACGAGGCTTGGTAGTGACTTGATCTAAAGTTTCATGATCACTATCATAAGCTTCCACTTCAATTGGTGTAGGTGCCACAGGAACAACTTCCTGTGCCCTGCCACACACTAGTTGAAGAGACGGTTCAATAACCTCATCAAGTCTCCACCACCCTCCCACTCAATTCTTTCTAGAAAAACTTTTCCTCGAGAAAGGACCCGATTCCAAAAACAATCCCTTATTGCTTTCGGATCTGAGACAGGAGGTATACCCAACTGTTTTGGGTGTCCTATGAAGATGCATTTATCCGCTTTGGGTTCGAGCTTATCAGCCTGAAACTTTTTCACATAAGCGTCGTAGCCCCAAACTTTTAAGAAATGACGGCTTAGGTTTCTCTAAACCATAGTTCATACAGTGTCATCTCATCGGAATTACGTGGTGCCCTATTTAAAGTGAATGTGGTTGTCTCTAATGCCTAACCCATAAACTATCGTGGTAATTCGATAAGAGACATCATGGTATGCATCATATCCAATAGGGTGCAGTTATGATGTTCGGACACACCATCACACTATGGTGTTCCAGGCTGTATAAGTTGTGAAACAATTTCCACAATGTCTTAATTCTGTGCCAAACTCGTAATTCAGATATTCATCTCTATGATCATATCATAGATCTTTTATCCTCTTGTCACGACGATCTTTCAACTTCACCCTGAAATTACTTGAACCTTTCAATAATTCAGACTAGTGATTCATCAAGTAAATATACTCAACATCTACTCAAATCATCTGTGAAGTAAGAACATAACGATATCCACTACATGCCTCAGCACTCATTGGATTGCACACATCAAAATGTATTACTTCCAACAAGTTGCTTTCTAGTTCCATTTTACTGAAAACGAGGCTTTCAGTCATCTTGCCCATGTGGTATGATTTGCATGTCTCAAGTGATTCAAAATCAAGTGAGTCCAAACGATCCATCTGTATAGAGTTTCTTCATGCACATCTACCAACAAACATGGTTCGCATGTCTCAATCCTTTCAAAAATGAATGAGTCCAAAGATCCATCAACATGGAGCTTCTTCATGCGCTTTATACCGATATGACTTACGTGGCAGTGCCACAAGTAGGTGGTACTATCATTACTATCCTATATCTTTTGGCATGAACATGTGTATCACTACGATCGAGATTCAATAAACCATTCATTTTAGGTGTAAGACCATTGAAGGTATTATTCAAATAAACAGAGTAACCATTATTCTCTTTAAATGAATAACCGTATTGCGATAGACATAATCCAATCATGTCTATGCTCAACGCAAACACCAAATAACAATTATTTAGGTTTTAATACCAATCTCGATGGTAGAGGGAGCGTGCGATGCTTGATCGTATCAACCTTGGAAACACTTCCAACACATATCGTCAGCTCACCTTTAGCTAGTCTCCGTTTATTCCGTAGCTTTTATTTCGAGTTACTAACACTTAGCAACCGAACCGGTATCTAATACCCTGGTGCTACTAGGAGTACTAGTAAAGTACACATCAACACAATGTATATCCAATATACTTCTATCGACCTTGCCAGCCTTCTCATCTACCAAGTATCTAGGGTAATTCTGCTCCAGTGGCTGTTCCCCTTATTACAGAAGCACTTAGTCTCGGGTTTGGGTTCAACTTTGGGTTTCTTCACTAGAGCAGCAGCTGATTTGCCGTTTCATGAAGCATCCCTTTTTGCCCTTGCCCTTCTTGAAACTAGTGGTTTCACCAACCATCAACAATTGATGCTCCTTCTTGATCTCTACTTTTGTGGTGTCAAACATCGCGAATATCTCAAGGATCATCATATATGTCCCTGATATATTATAGTTCATCACGAAGCTCAAGCAGCTTGGTGGTAATGACTTCGGAGAACCATCACTATTTCATCTGGAAGATCAACTCCCACTCGATTCAAGCGATTGTTGTACTCAGACAATCTGAGCACAGGTTCAACAATTGAGCTTTTCTCCCTTAGTTTGCAGGCTAAGAAAATCGTCGGAGGTCTTATACCTGTTGACGTGGGCACGAGCCTGAAATCCCAATTTCAGTCCTTGGAACATCTCATATGTTCTGCGATGTTTCAAAAACGTCTTTGGTGCCTCAATTCTAAACCATTTAGCATTACGCACTGAACTATCATGTAGTCATCAAAATGTGTATGTTAGATGTTCGCAACATCCACAGACAACGTTCGAGGTTCAGCACACTGAGCGGTGCATTAAGGACATAAGCCTTCTATGAAGCAATGAGGACAAACCTCAGTTTACGGACCTAGTCCGCAAAATTACTACTATCAACTTTCAACTAAATTTTCTCTAGGAACATATCTAAACAGTAGAACTGAAGCGCGAGCTACGACATAATTTGCGAAATCCTTTTGACTATGTTCAGGATAATTAAGTTCATCTTATGAACTCCCACTCAGATAGACATCCCTCTAGTCATGTAAGTGATTACATGATCCGAGTCAACTAGGCCGTGTCCGATCATCACGTGAGACGGACTAGTCAACATCGGTGAACATCTTCATGTTGATCGTATCTACCATAGACTCATGCTCGACCTTTCGGTCTCTTGTGTTCCGAGGCCATGTCTGTACACATGCTAGGCTCGTCAAGTCAACCTAAGTGTTTCGCGTGTGTAAATCTGTCTTACACCCGTTGTATGTGAACGTTAGAATCTAACACACCCGATCATCACGTGGTGCTTCGAAACAACGAACTGTCGCAACGGTGCACAGTTAGGGGGAACACCTTCTTGAAATTTTAGTGAGGGATCATCTTATTTACTACCGTCGTTCTAAGTTAACCAGATGTATAAACATGATAAACATCACATGCAATCAAATAATAGTGACATGATATGGCCAATATCATATAGCTCCTTTGATCTCCATCTTGGGGCTCCATGATCATCTTGTCACCGGCATGACACCATGATCTCCATCATCATGATGTCCATCATCGTGTCTCCATGAAGTTGTCACGTCATCTATTACTTCTACTACTACAACTAACGGTTAGCAATAAAGTAAAGTAATTACATGACGTTTATGTTGACACGCAGGTCATAAATAAATTAAGACAACTCCTATGGCTCCTGCCGGTTGTCATACTCATCGACATGCAAGTCGTGATTCCTATTACAAGAACATGATCAATCTCATACATCACATATATCATTCATCACATCCTTTTGGCCATATCACATCACATAGCATACCCTGCAAAAACAAGTTAGACGTCCTCTAATTGTTGTTTGCATGTTTTACGTGGCTGCTATGGGTTTCTAGCAAGAACGTTTCTTACCTACGCAAAAACCACAACGTGATATGCCAATTGCTATTTACCCTTCATAAGGACCCTTTTCATCGAATCCGATCCGAGTAAAGTGGGAGAGACAGACACCCGCCAGCCACCTTATGCAACTAGTGCATGTTAGTCGGTGGAACCGGTCTCACGTAAGCGTACGTGTAAGGTTGGTCCGGGCCGCTTCATCCCACAATGCCGCTGAATCAAGATTGGACTAGTAACGACAAGCATATTGAACAAAATCAACCCCACAACTACTTTGTGTTCTACTCGTGCATAGAAACTACGCATAGACCTAGCTCATGATGCCACTGTTGGGGAACGTAGCAATAATTCAAAAAATTTCCTACGTGTCACCAAGATCAATCTATGGAGTCATCTAGCAACGAGGGAGGAGTGGATCTACATACCCTTGTAGATCACGCGCGGAAGCGTTCAAGAGAACGGGGTTGATGGAGTCGTACTCGTCGTGATCCAAATCACCGATGATCCTAGCGCCGAACGGACGGCACCTCCGCGTTCAACACACGTACGGAGCAGCGACGTTTCCTCCTTCTTGATCCAGCAAGGGGGAGGAGATGTTGATGGAGATCCAGCAGCACGACAGCGTGGTGGTGGAAGTAGCGGGATTCCAACAGGGCTTCGCCAAGCGCTGCGGGAGGAGGGAGATGTGTCATGGGAGGGAGAGGGAGGCGCCAGGACTTAGGTATGGTTGCCCTCCCTTCCCCCCACTATATATAGGGCCAAGGGAGAGGGGGGAGGCGCAGCCTTGGCCCTTCCTCCAAGGAAGGGTGCGGCCAGGGAGGAGTCCCTCCTCCCCAAGGCATACTAATATCTCTATAACCCTAGCGTCACCGAACCTTAAGTGTGTAGACCCTACGGGTTCGGGAGACATGCAGACATGACCGAGATGACTCTCCTGTCAATAACCAACAGCGGGATCTGGATACCCATGTTGGCTCCCACATGTTCCACGATGATCTCATCGGATGAACCACGATGTCAAGGACTTAATCAATCCCGTATACAATTCCCTTTGTCTAGCGGTACGATACTTGCCCGAGATTCGATCGTCAGTATCCCGATACCTTGTTCAATCTCGTTACCGGCAAGTCTCTTTACTTGTTCCGTAACACATCATCCCGTGATCAACTCCTTGATCACATTGTGCACATTATGATGATGTCCTACCGAGTGGGCCCAGAGACACCTCTCCGTTTACACGGAGTGACAAATCCCAGTCTCGATTCGTGCCAACCCAACAGACACTTTCGGAGATACCCGTAGTGCACCTTTATAGTCACCCAGTTACGTTTGGTACACCCAAAGCACTCCTAAGGTATCCGGGAGTTGCACAATCTCATGGTCTAAGGAAATGATACTTGACATTAGAAAAGCTTTAGCATACGAACTACACGATCTTGTGCTATGCTTAGGATTGGGTCTTGTCCATCACATCATTCTCCTAATGATGTGATCCTGTTATCAATGACATCCAATGTCCATGGTCAGGAAACTGTAACCATCTATTGATCAACGAGCTAGTCAACTAGAGGCTTACTAGGGACATGGTGTTGTCTATGTATCCACACATGTATCTGAGTTTCCTATCAAGACAATTATAGCATGGATAATAAACGATTATCATGAACAAGGAAATATAATAATAATCAATTTATTATTGCCTCTAGGGCATATTTCCAACACTGAGCACCTCCCTCGAAGGACCCAAACATGGGAACAAAAGTGCTCAGGTTTATCCCGAACACCCCAGCACTCGCGGCATGGGGGCAGAAGCCGAGGACTAGCCATCTCTCAGATTGGATAAAACAGCCAAACAGAAGGTAATATTTTAAATTCAAACAAGCGTTGCATAGCGCATATGAAACAAGTTTTCATCATACAGGATCACACGAGCAAGTTTACTCAAATATTACATCCTTTGAACATTCGTCCGCTACAAGACGGGCACCCTTCAGGACACCCTCATAATAAATTTCGGGGGTGCGATGCTCCTTGCCCTGCGGCGGTCCTTCCTTGATCAGCTTCACAGCGTCTAGCTTGGCCCATTGCAGCTTCACACGGGCGAAAGCCCGGCGTGCACCTTCAATACAGACGGACTGCTTGACGACTTCCAGCCGTGGGCAGGCATCCACTAGCCGCCTCACCAGGCCGAAGTAGCTGTTCGGAAGGGTGTCGCCAGGCCACAGCCGGACTATAAAGCCCTTCATGGCCTGTTCGGCCGCCTTGTGTAGCTCGACCAGCTACTTCAGCTGGTCGCTCATAGGCACCCGGTGTTCGGTCCCAGTATACTGAGACCAGAATAGCTTCTCCGTTGAGCTTCCCTCCTTGGCCTGGTAAAACTGTGCGGTATCCGACACGCTGCAGGGTAAATCTGCGAATGCTCCTAGAGAGCTCCGGATCCGGGTAAGTAATAGGTAATTTACTTTCACATGCTTGCTTTGCATATAGAATGCCTTACCCGCCGCTATTTTCTTCATCGCGTCAATCTCCTGGAGGGCCTTTTGGGCCTCGGCCTTGACACTCTTCGCGCTCTCGAGGGCCGCGGCAAGCTCAGACTCTCGCGTCTTCGAGTCAAGCTCCAACGCCTCGTGCTTCGTCACGAGACTGGAGCTCTTGCTGCACCTCGCCCACCCGTGCCTCTTGCCTTTCCCGCTCGGCGCGCTCCTTGGCCGCTTTGTCTTCGGCCTCGGATAGCGCTTGCTTCAGGGACGCCACCTCGGTCGTGGCCCCTAGCAAATATAAGATGATCCTGTCATTTTGCAATCGCATCTTCTTTTATATATACATATCTATATACAAGGTATTACTTACCTTGGTTCTCCTCGAGCTGCCTCTTGGCAAGGCCGAGCTCGTCCTGGGACCCTTTAAGGTCCTGCTTCAGTGCCGCGACCTCCGCAGTCAGTGCGGCAGATGCCAGCAGCGAAGCCTGCATACGCATATTGACATACTTATATTAGACTCCTGCGATATTGTTTGATCCTCTGTTCGGCTTTTCTTTGTGAACACCGAACAGAGCATCAGGGGCTACTGTCTATGCGGTAATATTTTTCCTATATTTTAACACTTACCTCAAGGCCTGTTAGAAGGCTGGCACAGGCTTCAGTCAATCCACTCTGGGCGGACTGAACCTTCTGGACCACCGCACTCATAATAGTACGGTGCTCCTCGTCGATGGAAGTGCTGCGAAGCGCTTCCAGCAGATTGTCCGGCGCCTCTGGATGGGTAGAGGTCACCGGCACAGGCGTCTTGCCCCTCTTAGAAGGAGGCCGCCTGCCCGAGTCCGGAACCGCTGGAGGTTTCGGCACGGTGTTCGGCTGAGGGCCGAACTCAGGGCCCTCAGGGGCCTTGTCCCCTCGGCTCCCGGAGTCCGGAAGGTCGCCTTGAGGCGCCTCTGCGACTGTCTCCCCTCGACCCAGTACCTCTTGAGACAACACCTCGGCGTCGTCCGCAGGGCAAGGGGAGGTGGCGGTCGGAAGTGGATCGCTATCCATATCCGACGAGCCCAGGGAGCCGTCCGACGATACATCGATACGGGCTCGTGGCGGCCTGCATAATCATATCCGGCGTTAGGGAAAGCAGTGCGACAAAGGAATGCTATGAGTTACTCTAGTATCCGAATACTTACGACCTCCTCAGGGGCTTGGCCCGGGGCAACCACTCGTCTTCGCCTTCGGCGGCGGCGGTGGAGCTGTCCGGAAGGAGAGTCCTTCCCTTCTTGGACCCTTCGGCCCCCCAGTTGGGGCGGCCTTCCTTTTCTTGTCTCCCCCAACTGAAGGGGGAGCATCTTCTTCTTCCTCCTCGTCTTCGGGGTAGGAGTGTGCCACAGAGTCATCGGACGATGAGTCCGATAACACCTGGCGTCGGGAACTCTTTCGGGTTCCCTTGGCCTTCTTGGTCTTCTCTGGCACCTTGTAAGGAGCCAGAGTCAGCATCTCCGTCAGGAGAGCGTTCGCTGGGCCTTCGGGCAAGGGAGCCGGATAGTCGATCTGTCCGACTGTTTCCTGCGAGTCCTTTTAAAGGAACGGGAGCTTAGATCCCGCATAGAGTCAAACTATGAAAAACAAGTATCCTGTAAGAGGTAAAACAACTTACCGTGCTGGCTTGGCGCTTCGCGCTGAATCCGCGATCCTCGGTAGTAGGAGGAGGAACCTCGGCGCCCTTGAATAGCACCTTCCGGGCATCCTCGTGTGTTGTATCGAAGAGCCTGTTCAGAGTTTGGTGCTGGGCCGGGTCGAACTCCCACAAATTGAAGGCCCATTGTTGACATGGGAGGATCCGGCGGATGAGCATGACCTGGACTACGTTGACGAGTTTGAGCTTCTTGTTCACCATGTTCTGAATACATTATTGGAGTCCGGTCAGCACTCCCGAACTACCCCAGGACAGGCCCTTCTCTTTCCAGGAGGTGAGCCGCGTGGGGATGCCAGATCAGAACTTGGGGGCCGCTGTCCATGCAGGGTCACGCGGATCGGCGATGTAGAACCACCATGATTGCCATCCCTTTATGGTCTCCACAATGGAGCCCTCGAACCATGTAACGTTGGGCATCTTGCCCACCATGGCACCTCCGCACTCCGCCTGGCGGCCACCCACTACCTTCGGCTTGACATTGAAGGTCTTCAACCATAAGCCGAAGTGGGGCTTGATGCGGAGGAAGGCCTCGCACATGACGATAAACGCCGAGATGTTGAGGATGAAGTTCGGGGCCAGATCGTGGAAATCCAGGCTGTAGTAGAACATGAGCCCCCGGAAGAATGGGTGGAGAGGGAATCCCAGTCCGCGGAGGAAATGGGTAAGGAACACTACCCTCTCATGGGGCCTGGGGGTGGGGGTGAGTTGCCCCTCATCTGGGAGCCGGTGCGCGATGTCGTCGGGCGGGTATCCGGCTCTCCTCAGCTTCTTGATGTTTCCCTCTGTGACGGAGGAGACCATCCACCTGCCTCCCGCTCCGGACATGGTTGGAGAAGGTTGGGGTGGGAAGTGCGGACTTGGGCGCTAGAGCTCGAGTGTGCGAAAATGGATGAGCAAAGGAGGAAGAAGGCGTGGATGAAAAGGTGAATCCTTATCCCTTTATATGGGCGGACGAAGCTATGCGGCCCCACTAGCCTGGTAAAACTCGCTTATCCCCCAAGCGCCATAATCAATGGCGCGGTTGGGTTACCCACGCCCGTATTGATGAGAATCCCGTGATAAGGGGACACGATCTCTGCTTTGACAAGACGTGTCAAAAAACTGCCTCGCGTTATGTGCGGGGCTAGTTAAAGGAAACGGTTCGAATAATCACCGGGCCATGACATAATGTCGTGTTGCCAAAACAAGTCAGCAAATTAGATTTGCGGAAATATTATTCTCTCTACGGTGGTATGTGGAACTTATTTTGCAGGGTCGGACACTATCCTTGTATTCAAATTCTTCTGTGATGTATTCGGAGGAGGAACCCGCCTTGCAATGCCGAAGACAATACTGCGCGCCGGACTCATCGTCATTGAAGCTTGGTTCAGGGGCTCTTGAGGGAGTCCTGGATTAGGGGGTCTCCGGACAGCTGGACTATAACCTTTGGCCGGATTGTTGGACTATGAAATACAAGATTGAAGACTTCGTCTCGTGTCCGGATGGGACTCTACTTGGCGTGGAAGGCAAGCTAGGCAATACGGATATGTATATCACCTCCTTTGTAACCGACCTTGTGTAACCCTAGCCCTCTCCGATGTCTATATAAACTGGAGGGTTTTAGTCCGTAGGACACAACAACAATAACATACAATCATACCATAGGCTAGCTTCTAGGGTTTAGCCTCTCTGATCTTGTGGTAGATCTACTCTTGTACTACCCATATCATCAATATTAATCAAGCAGGACGTAGGATTTTACCTCCATCAAGAGGGCCCGAACCTGGGTAAAACTTCGTGTCCCCTGCCTCCTGTTACCATCCACCTAGACACACAGTTCGGGACCCCCTACCCGAGATCCGCCGGTTTTGACACCGACACCCCCTCTTCCATAATCCACCTTGGTCATACTGTAGCGGTGCTTAGGCGAAGCCCTACGATGGTAGCTTCATCAACATCGTCACCATGCCGTCGTGCTAACGAAACTCTCCTTCGAGCTCTACTAGATCGTGAGTTCGCGGGACGTCACCGAGCTGAACGTGTGCTGAACGCGGAGGTGCCGTACGTTCGGTACTGAGGATCGGTCGATAGTGAAGACGTACGACTACATCAACCGCGTTGTCATAACGCTTCCGCTTAACGGTCTACGAGGGTACGTGGACGACTCTCCCCTCTCGTTGCTATGCATCACCATGATCTTGCGTGTGCGTAGGAATTTTTTTGAAATTACTACGTTCCCCAATAGTGACATCCAAGCTAGGTTTATGCATATATGTTATATGCACGAGTAGAACACAAGTGAGTTGTGGGCAATACAAGTCATACTGCTTACCAGCGTGTAATACTTTGGTTCGGCGGTATTGTTGGATGAAGCGGCCCGGACCGACATTACGCGTACGCTTACACGAGACTGTTTCCACCGACGTGCTTTGCACACAGGTGGCTGGCGGGTGCCAGTTTCTCTAACTTTAGTTGAACCGAGTGTGGCTACGCCCGGTCCTTGAGAAGGTTAAAACAACACTAACTTGACGAACTATCGTTGTGGTTTTGATGTGTAGGAAAGAACGGTTCTTGCTCAGCCCGTAGCAGTGATACGTCTCCAACGTATCTATAATTTTTGATTGCTCCATGCTATATTATCTACTGTTTTGGACATTATTGGGCATTATTATCCATTTTTATATTATTTTTGGGACTAACCTACTAACCGGAGGCCCAGCCTAGAATTGATGTCTTTGCCTATTTTAGGGTTCCGAAGAAAAGGAATATCAAACGGAGTCCAAACGGAATGAAACCTTCAGGAACGTGATTTTCTCACCGAACATGATCCAGGAGACTTGGACCCTACGTCAAGCAACCAACAGGGAGGCCACGAGGTAGGGGGCGCGCCTACCCCCCAGGCACGCCCTCCACCCTCGTGGGCCCCCTGTTGCTCCACCGACGTACTTCTTCCTCCTATATATACCTACGTACCCCGAAACGATCAGATACGGAGCCAAAACCCTAATTCCACCGCCGCAACTTTCTGTATCCACGAGATCCCATCTTCGGCCCTGTTCCAGAGCTCCGCCGGAGGGGGCATCGATCACGGAGGGCTTCTACATCAACACCATAGCCTCTCCGATGAAGTGTGAGTAGTTTACCTCAGACCTACGGGTCCATAGTTATTAGCTAGATGGCTTTTTCTCTCTTTTTGATCTCAATACAAAGTTCTCCCCTCTCTTGTGGAGATCTATTCGATGTAATCTTCTTTTGCGGTGTGTTTGTTGAGACCAATGAATTGTGGGTTTATGATCAAGTTTATCTATGAACAATATTTGAATCTTCTCTGAATTCTTTTATGTATGATTGGTTATCTTTGCAAGTCTCTTTGGATTATCAGTTTGGTTTGGCCTACTAGATTGATCTTTCTTGCAATGGGAGAAGTGCTTAGCTTTGGGTTCAATCTTGCGGTGTCCTTTCCCAGTGACAGTAGGGGCAGCAAGGCACGTATTGTATTGTTGCCATCGAGGATAACAAGATGGGGTTTTCATCATATTGCATGAGTTTATCCCTCTACATCATGTCATCTTGCTTAAGGCGTTACTCTATTCTTATGAACTTAATACTCTAGATGCATGCTGGATAGTGGTCAATGTATGGATTAATAGTAGTAGATGCAGGCAGGAGTCGGTCTACTTGTCTTGGACGTGATGCCTATATACATGATCATACCTAGATATTCTCATAACTATGCTCAATTCTGTCAATTGCTCAACAGTAATTTGTTCACCCACCGTGAAATACTTATGCTCTTGAGAGAAGCCACTTGTGAAACCTATGGCCCCCAGGTCTATCTTCATCATATTAATCTTCCAACACTTAGTTATTTTCATTGCCTTTTATTTTACTTTGCATCTTTATCATAAAAACACCAAAAATATTATCTTATCATATCTATCAGATCTCACTCTCGTAAGTGACCGTGTAAGGATTGACAACCCCTTATCGCGTTGGTTGCGAGGATTTATTTGCTTTGTGTAGGTGCGAGGGACTCGCGCATAGCCTCCTACTGAATTGATACCTTGGTTCTCAAAAACTGAGGGAAATACTTATGTACTTTGCTGCATCACCCTTTCCTCTTCAAGGGAAAACTAGCACAGTGCTCAAGAGGTAGCAAGAAGGATTTCTGGCGCCGTTGCTGGGGAGGTCTACGCAAAAGTCAACATACCAAGTACCCATCACAACCCTTTGTTGGAAATATGCCCTAGAGGCAATAATAAATTAGTTATTATTATATTTCCTTGTTCATGATAATCGTTTATTATCCATGCTATAATTGTATTGATAGGAAACTCAGATACATGTGTGGATACATAGACAACACCATGTCCTTAGTAAGCCTCTAGTTGACTAGCTCGTTGATCAATAGATGGTTACGGTTTCCTGACCATGGACATTGGATGTCATTGATAATGGGATCACATCATTAGGAGAATGATGTGATGGACAAGACCCAATCCTAAGCCTAGCACAAAGATCGTGTAGTTCGTATGCTAAAGCTTTTCTAATGTCAAGTATCATTTCCTTAGACCATGAGATTGTGCAACTCCCGGATACCGTAGGAATGCTTTGGGTGTACCAAATGTCACAACGTAACTGGGTGACTATAAAGGTGCACTACAGGTATCTCCGAAAGTGTCTGTTGGGTTGGCACGAATCGAGACTGGGATTTGTCACTCCGTGTAAACGGAGAGGTATCTCTGGGCCCACTCGGTAGGACATCATCATAATGTGCACAATGTGATCAAGGAGTTGATCACGGGATGATGTGTTACGGAACGAGTAAAGAGACTTGCCGGTAACGAGATTGAACAAGGTATAGGGATACTGACGATCAAATCTCGGGCAAGTACAATACCGCTAGACAAAGGGAATTGTATACGGGATTGATTAAGTCCTTGACATCGTGGTTCATCCAATGAGATCATCGTGGAACATGTGGGAGCCAACATGGGTATCCAGATCCCGCTGTTGGTTATTGATCGGAGAACGTCTCGGTCATGTCTGCATGTCTCTCGAACCCGTAGGGTCTACACACTTAAGGTTTGATGACGCTAGGGTTGTAAAGGAAGTTTGTATGTGGTTACCGAATGTTGTTCGGAGTCTCGGATGAGATCTCGGACGTCACGAGGAGTTCCGGAATGGTCCGGAGGTAAATATTTATATATAGGAAGTCCTATTTCGGCCATCGGGACAAGTTTCGGGGTCATCGGTATTTCGGCCATCGGGACAAGTATGGTCGTCTGCTATCTGTTTGTCAGTCCGTTTTGCAAAGATAAATTCCGCATGTGTGATGATAAATTCCGCACTCATCTCATTCTGCAGACGTCCATTTTCCATTATGCATGTCATTATCTTCATATACTTTCACATGCATAGTGGATTGTCATCATAAGTTGAAGTGGATCTCCACAAGTACAACCTGCCATGTGCATTTGCATTCAAGAAGCAAATTACTTATATGCACATCTTCAGGGGGAGCCCTAGCAACTTATGAAGACAATTCCTTTACAATTTCACAAATTATGTTCCCCATTGAAAACTTCAACTAGTTTGTCATCAATCACCAAAAAGGGGGAGATTGTAAGTGCATCTAGTGTCACCCCTAGTTGGTTTTGGAGTATTGACGACAAACCTAGTTGAGGGGCTAATATGTTTGTGAGAATTGCAGGATAACACAGGTAGAAGTCTCTCATTGATTCGGTTTCACTACCAGAGATGACCCCTAAAAATGTACGAAGACATTGAAGACAATGGTGGTTTATGAAGACAATCATATTGAAGACAATGACATGAGAAGACTCCCTATGAAGCTTATGGAACTCGAAGACTTAGATCCTTCGTAGTTTTATTTCATTTATGTTGTGTCATAGGAATCACCGTACTGTTAAGTGGGGTCCAAGAGAACCAGTCAGAATGACTGAAGTGATGCCTAATTCAAATCCTATGTCTTCGAGCGAAGACTATGAGAGAAAATCTTGTCCAGAGTCAGACAAGTCAGCTTTACTTGTAGCCCAAGTAAAGTTGCCGTGTGAGTTCAAAATTCGACCGTTGGTACACGTGTCAGTTCCTTAGTGACCCAGGGTCATTTCGGACAAATCAGGTTGGGTTGCCAAGTGGCTATAAATAGTCCACCCCCACAACCATAAACGGTTGGCTGCTCAGATTTCAGTGCACGGCTTTTGTCGTTTGAGAGCAACCCACCTCGAAGCCTTTGAGAGAAAATTCCTAGCGAGGAGAAAAGCCCTAACCACCCAGAGCCAGAGTAAATTGGGCATCACTTAAGTCTTCGTGTCTGAGTGATCTGAAGACTTATTACACTTGAGGACTGTGCATCCTCCAGACGGTTAGGCGTCGCGTTCAGAGCATCCAAGAGAAATTGTGGATTGCCAGTGAACGAAGTCTGTGAAGGTTTTAGAAGACTTACCATGAGTGATTGGGCGAGGTCTGTGTGACCTTAGCTCAAGGAGAATACGGTGAGGACTGGGTGTCTGGACTAAGTGTTCAGGACTGGGTGTCCGGGACTGTGTGTCCTTTGGTTTAAATACCTAGCCACTCCAACCAGACGTACAGTTGTCACAGCAACTGGAACTGGTCCAAACAAATCATTGTCTTCAACGTGTCACTGGTTTCATCTTCACTTCCTTTGACTTACTGTTATTCATTGTGAAGCCATTGCATGCTTGCTTTATCTTTTATCTTCACAACATGAATGTATGATCTGTTCGGCTTCATAACTTCTTCCTACCTGATCCTTATTACACTGAAGCTGTTTGTCATTGTGCTTTCACTCAATTGAATACATGACCATGGCTGCCCTAGTGTAATCTAACTTCCGCTGCTTAGTAATAGGCATAATCTTCAATGTTTGTCTTCATAACTCTCACGTTTTGAAGACTTTCATAAAAATCGCCTATTCACCCCCCCTCTAGTCGATATAACGCACTTTCAATTTATATATAGGAAGTCCTATTTCGGCCATCGGGACAAGTTTCGGGGTCATCGGTATTGTACCGGGACCACCGGAAGGGTCCCGGGGGTCCACCGGGTGGGGCCACCTATCCCGAAGGGTCCCATGGGCTGAAGTAGGAAGGGATCCAGCCCAAAGTGGGCTGGGGCGCCACTTTCCCCTAGGGCCCATGCGCCTGGGGTGGGGAAACCCTAAAAGGAAGAGTCCTAGGAGGGGAAGGCACCTCCTAGGTGCCTTGGGGGGGGGAGGGAAACCTCCCCTGGCCGCCGCCCCCTCCTCAGATGGGATCTGAGGGGACCGGCCCCCCTCCCCTTGGGCTCCCTATATATAGTGGGGAAGGAGGGCCTCTTGAGACACACCTTATGCCTTTGGTGCAGCCCCTCCCTCTCTCCTAAGTCCTTCTCCTCTCCCGTGGTGCTTGGCGAAGCCCTGCAGGATTGCCACGCTCCTCCACCACCACCACGCCGTTGTGCTGCTGCTGGATGGAGTCTTCCTCAACCTCTCCCTCTCTCCTTGCTGGATCAAGGCATGGGAGACGTCACCGGGCTGTACGTATGTTGAACGCGGAGGTGCCGTCCGTTCGGCACTTGGTCATCGGTGATTTGGATCACGACGAGTACGACTCCATCAACCCCGTTCACTTGAACGCTTCCGCTTAGCGATCTACAAGGGTATGTAGATGCACTCTCCTTCCCCTCGTTGCTAGTATCTCCATAGATAGATCTTGGTGACACGTAGGAAAATTTTGAATTTATGCTACGTTCCCCAACAAGTGGCATCATGAGCTAGGTCTATGCGTAGTTTCTATGCACGAGTAGAACACAAAGTAGTTGTGGGCGTCGATATTGTCAATTATCTTGCCGTTACTAGTCTTATCTTGATTCGGCGGCATCGTGGGATGAAGCGGCCCGGACCGACCTTACACGTACTCTTACGTGAGACTGGTTCCACCGACTGACATGCACTAGTTGCATAAGGTGGCTAGCGGGTGTCTGTCTCTCCCACTTTAGTCGGATCGGATTCGATGAAAAGGGTCCTTATGAAGGGTAAATAGCAATTGGCATATCACGTTGTGGTTTTTGCGTAGGTAAGAAACGTTCTTGCTAGAAACCCATAGCAGCCACGTAAAACATGCAAACAACAATTAGAGGACGTCTAACTTGTTTTTGCAGGGTATGCTATGTGATGTGATATGGCCAAAAGGATGTGATGAATGATATATGTGATGTATGAGATTGATCATGTTCTTGTAATAGGAATCACGACTTGCATGTCGATGAGTATGACAACCGGCAGGAGCCATAGGAGTTGTCTTAATTTATTTATGACCTGCGTGTCAACATAAACGTCATGTAATTACTTTACTTTATTGCTAACCGTTAGCTAGTAGTAGAAGTAATAGTTGGACGAGACAACTTCATGAAGACACGATGATGGAGATCATGATGATGGAGATCATGGTGTCATGCCGGTGACAAGATGATCATGGAGCCCCAAGATGGAGATCAAAGGAGCTATATGATATTGGCCATATCATGTCACTATTTTGATTGCATGTGATGTTTATCATGTTTATACATCTTATTTGCTTAGAACGACGGTAGTAAATAAGATGATCCCTCATTAAAATTTCAAGAAGTGTTCTCCCCTAACTGTGCACCGTTGCTACAGTTCGTCGTTTCGAAGCACGCCGTGATGATCGGGTGTGATAGATCCTTACGTTCACATACAACGGGTGTAAGACAGTTTTACACATGCAAAACACTTAGGGTTAACTTGACGAGCCTAGCATGTACAGACATGGCCTCGGAACACAAGAAACCGAAAGGTCGATCATGAGTCATATGGTAGATACGATCAACATAAAGATGTTCACCGATGATGACTAGTCCGTCTCACGTGATGATCGGACACGGCCTAGTTGACTCGGATCATGTAATCACTTAGATGACTAGAGGGATGTCTATCTGAGTGGGAGTTCATAAGATGAACTTAATTATCCTGAACATAGTCAAAAGGTCTTCGCAATTTATGTCATAGCTCGCGCTTTAGTTCTACTGTTTAGATATGTTCCTAGAGAAAATTTTGTTGAAAGTTGATAGTAGCAATTATGCGGACTAGGTCCGTAAACTGAGGTTTGTCCTCATTGCTTCATAGAAGGCTTATGTCCTTAATGCACCGCTCAGTGTGCTGAACCTCGAACGTTGTCTGTGGATGTTGCGAACATCTGACATACACATTTTGATAACTACATGATAGTTCAGTGCGTAATGCTAAATGGTTTAGAATTGAGGCACCAAAGATGTTTTTTGAAACGTCGCGGAACATATGAGATGTTTCGAGAGCTGAAATTGGGATTTCAGGCTCGTGCCCACGTCAAGAGGTATAAGACCTCCGACGATTTTCTTAGCCTGCAAACTAAGGGAGAAAAGCTCAATTATTGATCTTGTGCTCAGGTTGTCTGAATACAACAATCGCTTGAATCAAGTGGGAGTTGATCTTCCAAATGAAATGGTGATAGTTCTCCGAAGTCATTACCACCAAGCTGCTAGAGCTTCGTGATGAACTATAATATATCAGGGACATATATGATGATCCTTGAGATATTCGCGATGTTTGACACCACAAAAGTAGAAATCAAGAAGGAGCATCAATTGTTGATGGTTGGTGAAACCACTAGTTTCAAGAAGGGCAAGGGAACAAAGGGATACTTCATGAAACAGCAATTCAGCTGCTGCTCTAGTGAAGAAACCCAAGGTTGAACCCAAACCCGAGACTAAGTGCTTCTGTAATAAAGGGAACAACCACTGGAGCAAAATTATCCTAGATACTTGGTAGATGAGAGGGCTGGCAAGGTCGATAGAAGTATATTGGATATACATTGTGTTGATGTGTACTTTACTAGTACTCCTAGTAGCACCAGGGTATTAGATACCGCTTCGGTTACTAAGTGTTAGTAACTCGAAATAAAAGCTACGGAATAAACAGAGACTAGCTAAAGGTGAGTTGACGATATGTGTTGGAAGTGTTTCCAATGTTGATATGATCAAGCATCGCACGCTCCCTCTACCATCGAGATTGGTGTTTGCGTTGAGCATAGACATGATTGGATTATGTCTATCGCAATACGGTTATTCATTTAAGGAGAATAATGGTTACTCTGTTTATTTGAATAATACCCTCAATGGTCTTACACCCTAAAATGAATGGTTTATTAAATCTCGATCGTAGTGATACACATGTTCATGCCAAAAGATAGTAATGATAGTACCACCTACTTGTGGCACTGCCACGTAAGTCATATCGGTATAAAACGCATGAAGAAGCTCCATGTTGATGGATCTTTGGACTCACTCATTTTTGAAAGGATTGAGACATGCGAACCATGTTTGTTGGTAGATATGCATGAAGAAACTCTATACAGATGGATCGTTTGGACTCACTTGATTTTGAATCACTTGAGACATGCAAATCATACCACATGGGCAAGATGACTGAAAGCCTCGTTTTCAGTAAAATGGAACTAGAAAGCAACTTGTTGGAAGTAATACATTTTGATGTGTGCAGTCCAATGAGTGCTGAGGCATGTAGTGGATATCGTTATGTTCTTACTTCACAGATGATTTGAGTAGATGTTGAGTATATTTACTTGATGAATCACGAGTCTGAATTATTGAAAGGTTCAAGTAATTTCAGGGTGAAGTTGAAAGATCGTCGTGACAAGAGGATAAAATATCTATGATATGATCATAGAGATGAATATCTGAATTACGAGTTTGGCACAGAATTAAGACATTGTGGAAATTGTTTCACAACTAATACAGCCTGGAACACCATAGTGTGATGGTGTGTCCGAACATCATAACTGCACCCTATTGGATATGATGCATACCATGATGTCTCTTATCGAATTACCACGATAGTTTATGGGTTAGGCATTAGAGACAACCACATTCACTTTAAATAGGGCACCACGTAATTCCGATGAGATGACACCGTATGAACTATGGTTTAGAGAAACCTAAGCTGTCATTTCTTAAAAGTTTGGGGCTGCGACGCTTATGTGAAAAAGTTTCAGGCTGATAAGCTCGAACCCAAAGCGGATAAATGCATCTTCATAGGACACCCAAAACAGTTGGGTATACCTCCTGTCTCAGATTCGAGGCAATTGTTTACTAGAATCGGGTCCTTTCTCGAGGAAAAGTTTCTCTCGAAAGAATTGAGTGGGAGGATGGTGGGCTTGATGAGGTTATTGAACCGTCACTTCAACTAGTGTATAGCAGGGCACAAAGAGTTGTTCCTGTGGCACCTACACCAATTGAAGTGGAAGCTTATGATATTGATCATGAGACTTCGGGATCAAGTCACTCCCAAACCTCGTGGGATGACAAGGATGCGTACTACTTCAGAGTGGTACGTAATCCTGTCTTGGAAGTCATGTTGCTAGACAACAATGAACCTACGAGCTATGGAGAAGCGATGGTGGGCCTGGATTCCGATAAATGGCTCGAGGCCATAAAATCTGAGAGAGGATCCATGTATGAAAACAAAGTGTAGACTTTGGCAGAATAGCTCGATGGTCGTAAGGCTGTTGAGTGCAGATGGATTTTAAAAGGAAGACGGACAATGATGGTAGGTATCACCATTAAGAAAGCTCGACTTGTCGTTAAGATGTTTTCCGACAAGTTCAAGGAGTTGACTACGATGAGACTTTCTCACTCGTAGCGATGCTAAGAGTCTGTTGGAATTATATTAGCGATTGCTGCATTATTTATGAAATCTTGCAGATAGGATATCAAAACATTGTTTCCTCGATGATTTTTTAGGAAAGGTTGTATGTGATACAAACCGGAAGGTTTTGTCAATCCTGAAAGATGCTAATAAGTATGCAAAGCTCCAACAATCCTTCTAAGGACTGGAGTAAGCATCTCGGAGTTGGAATGTATGCTTTGATGAGATGATCAAAGATTTTGGGTGTATACAAAGTTTATGAGAAACTTGTATTTCCAAAGAAGTGAGTGGGAGCACTATAGAATTTCTGATGAATATATGTTGTTGACATGTTGTTAATCAGAAATGACGTAGAATTTCTGGAAAGCATATAGGGTTATTTGGAAAGTGTTTTTCAATGGAAAGCCTGGATTAAGCTACTTGAACATTGAGCATCAAGATCTATAAGAATAGATCAAAACGCTTAATGGTACTTTCGAATGAGCACATACCTTGACATGATCTTGAAGGTGTTCAAGATGGATCAGTCAAAGAAGGAGTTCTTGCCTGAGTTGTAAGGTATGAAGTTAAGACTTAAAGCTCGACCACGGCAGAATAGAGAGAAAGGACGAAGGTCGTCCCCTATGCTTAAGACATAGGCTCTACAGTATGCTATGCTGTGTACCACACCTGAAATGTGCCTTACCATGAGTCAGTCAAGTGGTACAAGAGTGATCTAAGAATGGATCACAGGACAGCGGTCAAAGTTATCCTTAGTAACTAGTGGACTAAGGAATTTTCTCGATTATGGAGGTGGTAAAAGAGTTCGACGTAAAGAGTTACATCGATGCAAGCTTAACACCTATCCGGATAGCTTTGAGTAGAGATACCGGATACGTATAATGGAGCAACAATTTAGAATAGCTCCATGTAGAACAGTTATTTGAAATGGCTCCAAATGTAGCGTAGTAGTTGCATCTACAAGATGACATAGAAATTTGCGAAGTACATACGGATCTGAAAGATTCAGACCCGTTGACTATAACATCTCTCACAAGCATAACACGATCAAACCCAGAACTCATCGAGTGTTAATCACATGGTAATGTGAACTAGATTATTGACTCTAGTAAACTCTTTGGGTGTTAGTCACATGGGGATGTGACCTTGAGTGTTAATCGCATGGCGATGTGAACTAGATTATTGACTCTAGTGCAAGTGGGAGACTGTTGGAAATATGCCCTAGAGGCAATAATAAATTGATTATTATTATATTTCCTTGTTCATGATAATCGTTTATTATCCATGCTATAATTGTATTGATAGGAAACTCAGATACATGTGTGGATACATAGACAACACCATGTCCCTAGTAAGCCTCTAGTTGACTAGCTCGTTGATCAATAGATGGTTACGGTTTCCTGACCATGGACATTGGATGTCATTGATAACGGGATCACATCATTAGGAGAATGATGTGATGGACAAGACCCAATCCTAAGCATAGCACAAGATCGTGTAGTTCGTATGCTAAAGCTTTTCTAATGTCAAGTATCATTTCCTTAGACCATGAGATTGTGCAACTCCCGGATACCGTAGGAGTGCTTTGGGTGTACCAAACGTCACAACGTAACTGGGTGACTATAAAGGTGCACTACGGGTATCTCCCAAAGTGTCTGTTGGGTTGGCACGAATCGAGACTGGGATTTGTCACTCCGTGTAAACGGAGAGGTGTCTCTGGGCCCACTCGGTAGGACATCATCATAATGTGCACAATGTGATCAAGGAGTTGATCACGGGATGATGTGTTACGGAACAAGTAAAGAGACTTGCCGGTAACGAGATTGAACAAGGTATCGGGATACCGACGATCGAATCTCGGGCAAGTATCGTACCGCTAGACAAAGGGAATTGTATACGGGATTGATTAAGTCCTTGACATCGTGGTTCATCCGATGAGATCATCGTGGAACATGTGGGAGCCAACATGGGTATCGAGATCCCGCTATTGGTTATTGACCGGAGAGTCATCTCGGTCATGTCTGCATGTCTCCCGAACCCGTAGGGTCTACACACTTAAGGTTTGGTCACGCTAGGGTTATAGAGATATTAGTATGCGGTAACCCGAAAGTTGTTCGGAGTCCCGGATGAGACCCTGGACGTCACGAGGAGTTCCGGAATGGTCCGGAGGTTAAGAATTATATATAGGAAGTGCTATTTCGGCCATCGGGACAAGTTTCGGGGTCACCGGTATTGTACCGGGACCACCAGAAGGGTCCCGGGGGTCCACCGGGTGGGGCCACCTGCCCCGGGGGCCACATGGGCTGTAGGGGGTGCGCCTTAGCCTATATGGGCCAAGGGCACCAGCCCCAAGAGGCCCATGCGCCAAGAGAAGAGGGAAAGGAAGAGTCCTAAAGGGGGAAGGCACCTCCGAGGTGCCTTGGGGAGGAGGGACTCCTCCCTGGCCGCACCCTTCCTTGGAGGAAGGGCCAAGGCTGCGCCTCCCCCCTCTCCCTTGGCCCTATATATAGTGGGGGGAAGGGAGGCAACCATACCTAAGTCCTGGCGCCTCCCTCTCCCTCCCATGACACATTTCCCTCCTCCCGCAGCGCTTGGCGAAGCCCTGTTGGAATCCCGCTACTTCCACCACCACGCCGTCGTGCTGCTGGATCTCCATCAACCTCTCCTCCCCCTTGCTGGATCAAGAAGGAGGAGACGTTGCTGCTCCGTACGTGTGTTGAACGCGGAGGTGCCGTCCGTTCGGCGCTAGGATCATCGGTGATTTGGATCACGACGAGTACGACTCCATCAACCCCGTTCTCTTGAACGCTTCCGCGCGCGATCTACAAGGGTATGTAGATCCACTCCTCCCTCGTTTCTAGATGACTCCATAGATTGATCTTGGTGACACGTAGGAAAAATTTTGAATTATTGCTACGTTCCCCAACACTCAGCACAGCGAACAAGGCAACCGGACTAATAATGATTTACCACTCTCACTTAGCCATAAAATTCTATAATTTTAAATTTCGGCGAAGCCCCTGGTATTCGGAAGGCCGAATTCGGGGCGCGATACACGCCTTTAAGCCGGACAGGACCGGCTCATCGCTCTAAGCGGCATAAGTCTTTAGGGACTCGAAACCTCGCCGAACAGCGACTAGTCTCTCGCCTTATCATGACAGTCAGTTTTAGCTTTCTCTACTGAGGTGCTTAGCCCAGCAGAACCGGAGCACAATCGCAGTAGTTCTCCTAGCGCTACCTTAGCCAATAGAGCGGAACGTAAGGTACCAAAACATAGGAGCCGGGCAAACCCAACATTTGACCAAAGACATGATTCGGAGCTGATGCATATAATGCTATAAGTTCGGGGTGCCGCACTTGTGGAAGTGTTCGGACTTCTCACACCGCATTGTGGGGTACTTAAGCCCCTGGTGTATTGGCCGTACCAAAGTGTACGGTTGCAAGGCATCATTAAGGAACACATATATAAAAAGGAAGAATGCAATAATAGTCTTAATGCTATGCATTGTTTATTCAAATAGATGTGTTAAAGCAGAATGATACAGATAGTGCGATAAGCAAAAGTAGGACTATGTCCCTTCCAAGGGCAAGCTGAGGAATAGTATTAAATCAAATATTTCACTCGTTATCGTAATCCACCTGGTAGTTCCGTGGTGTGACGTAGCTTTTTGCCTCCTTGGTTGCTGCATCATGTGTTCGGCAATCATGCTGCCGGACAGGGTTTCCATAGATTAAAGTCCTGAAAGAGAAAAATAACAGAGCGGGAAGCCCCTAGTGCGGTTTAGGCCGCCTCTTGGGGCGTGCCGTAGTTGTGCCCCCCTCCCCACCTGTGCCCATGGTATTTTTAATGTGTAATTATGTATGTGTGGCACGGATTTCGCCGCTTGGCTGGGACTGGGTGGGGGCCGCATTGCTACGCGAGCTCAGATCGTGCCAGGCGGTCTAGTTGCCGATTACTCCGAGCGCGCTTGAAGGTGTCCGGGTCTTGAAACGCCGAATTGGTGGATTGCCTTGAGAGGCTGCTTTGCGCTTCTGCTGCGAGGGCCGCAGTGTGCTCCTCCATACGGAGAGAGCGCTCTGTGTTTCCATTGACTGTGATGACCCCCCGGGGTCCTGGCATCTTGAGCTTGAGGTATGCATAATGCGGTACCGCATTGAATCTCGCAAATGCGGTTCGCCCGAGCAGTGCATGATAGCCACTGCGAAACGGGACTATATCGAAGATTAATTCTTCGCTTCGGAAGTTATCCGGGGATCCGAAGACCACTTCCAGTGTAATTGAGCCTGTGCAATGGGCCTCTACAACCGGAATGACGCCTTTAAAGGTCGTTTTTGTGGGTTTGATCCTTGAGGGGTCTATACCCATTTTGCGCACTGTGTCCTGGTAGAGTAGGTTCAGGCTGCTGCCGCCATCCATAAGGACTCGAGTGAGGTGAAATCCGTCAATGATTGGGTCTAAGATCAGTGCGGCAAATCCGCCGTGATGGATACTAGTGGGGTGGTCCCTGCGATCGAAGGTGATCGGGCAGGAGGACCATGGGTTAAACTTTGGGGCGACTGGCTCCAACACATATACGTCCCTGAGCGCACGCTTCCGCTCCCTCTTGGGGATGTGGGTTGTGTATATCATGTTCACCCGTCCGCACTTGTGGGGGGAACCTCTTCTGTCCTCTGGTGTTCGGCTGCCGGGGCTCCTCTTCGTCATCGTTGTGTGACCCTTTATCTTTATCTTCGGCAATTAACTTGCCGGCCTGCTTGAACACCCAACATTCCCTGTTGGTGTGGTTGGCTGGCTTGTCAGGGGTACCGTGTATTTGACATGAGCGATCGAGTATGCGGTCCAAACTGGACGGGCCCAGAGTGCTTCTTTTGAATGGCTTTTTCCGCTGACTGGGTTTAGAGCCTTTGAATCCGGCATTGACTGCCGTATCCTCAGTATTATCGCTGTTAATGCGGTGCTTATGTTTGTTGCGACGTGACCTGCTATTGCCGTCCTTGGTATCTGAAGTACCATGGTTTTTTGATATGTTGTTACTGCGAGCCAGCCAGTTGTCTTCTCCCGCATATAAGCGGGTCATGAGTGTCGTGAGGGCTGCCATAGATTTCGGATTTTCTTGTCCAAGGTGCCGGGCAAGCCACTCGCCGTGGATGTTATGCTTGAAGGCTGCTAGGGCCTCTGCATCCAAACAATCGACGATTTGATTTTTCTTTGTTAGGAACCATGTCTAGAATTGCCTGGCCGATTCTTCTGGCTGCTGAATTATGTGGCTCAAGTCATCGGCGTCTGGTGGTCGCACATAAGTGCCCTGAAAGTTGTCGAGGAATGCGGCTTCCAGATCTTCCCAACAGCTAATGGACTCTGCTGGCAAGTTGTTAAGCTAATGCCGCGCTGGTCCTTTAAGCTTTAGTGGGAGGTATTTGATGGCGTGTAAGTCATCGCCGTGGGCCATGTGTATGTGGAGGAGGAAATCCTCGATCCATACCGCGGGATCTGTTGTGCCGTCGTATGATTCAATATTTACGGGTTTGAAACCCTCTGGGATTTGGTGATCCATTACTTCGTCTGTGAAGCATAGGGGGTGTGCGGCGCCTCTATATTGGGCTATATCGCGAGGCAGCTCGAATGGGTCTTGCCCGCTGTGTTCGGCCCGGCCGGATTGACTTTTACTGTATCCGGCGTGACGTTTATCGTCTCGCATAGTGGCGCGCCCTCGTAATCCGTAGATCGATCTTGCATGTTTTGCTTTGTCCTCCAATACGTCTCGCAGGTCTGGTGTGTTTCCCCATGCTTTTTTATTTGAATGGCGTCGGGGTGCGGGCTGAGCTTTTGGCTGGAATGCCTCTCTATCACGGCCACGAGGTGGCCGATCAGCTGCGTCATACGCTTCTTCCTCCAGTCGAGGTAGCAACCTGCATTTTGGGTAACTCTTGGAGGGGCGCTCGAGTTTATATTCCTCAGCTGCGAGGACTTCAGTCCATCTGTCAGCTAGCAGATCTTGATCAGCTTGAAGCTGCTGCTGCTTTTTCTTAAGGCTATTTGCCATGGCCATAAGCCGGCGCTTGAAGCGCTCTTGTTCGACGGGATCCTCTGGCACGGAGAATTCGTCATCACCGAGGCTTGCCTCGTCTTCGGAGGGGGGCATGCAATTATCATCCTCCGCTTCTCCATCTGCCGCTCTCTCAAGAGGGCTGGCTCCTCCATCCTCCTGCTCTAAATCTTGCTGGAGGGGATTGTTGTTATCTTCGGCACTATTCGGAGTGTTATTATCTCCTGTGCCGGTATCACCACTTTTGCTTTGGCGGGACTTAGAGCGGCGCCGCTGACGTCGGCGCTTGGGTTGCTTTTTGGAGGGGTCATCCTCTGCTGTCTCGTCGCCATTGCCTTCTTTGGGTGTGTCCACCATGTATATATCATATGATGAGGTGGCTGTCCAGTGCCCTGTGGGCAGTGGTTCATCTTCGCCTCCCGCATCATCGTCCATGCCGTCGATGTCTTCGGAGTCGAAGTCGAGCATGTCGGTTAAGTCATCAACAGTGGCTACTAAGTGGGTGGTGGGTGGGCCGCGAATTTCTTCGTCGTCCACATCCCAGTCCTGCCGGACATAGTTCGGCCAGGATCCTCCTGACAAGGAGAGAGACCTTAATGAGTTCAGTATGTCACCGAAGGGCGAGTGCTGAAAGATATCCGCGGAGGTAAACTCCATGATCGGCGCCCAATCGGATTCGATAGGAACGGCCGCAGGCGGTTCGGAGTCCATGGTCGGAGAGAGATCCGGCAGTTTGTCAACACGGCTCTCGTGCAGAGTAAGGTCTATGTTTGGCTCGATCGCCGATGAGGGTAAGGCCTCCGTGGCGGGGCCCATCCACCCGTCCATGAACGACGCAATTGGCTCCAAATTGAGGGTCGGAGCGGCTGCCGGTGCGATCTCCTGAACACTGTCGGATGGTAGAGCTAAATCGTACTCATCATGACCGCGTGAAGCACAAGGCAGAGGCTCGAATCCGTCGAAGATCAAGTCTCCGCGGATATCAGCCGTGTAGTTCAAGCTTCCCAACCTGACCTGATGGCCATGGGCGTAGCTTTCAATCTGCTCCAGATGGCCAAGCGAATTGGCCCGCGGTGCAAAGCCGCCGAATACAAAAATCTGTCCGGGGAGAAAAGTCTCACCCTGGACTGCATCGCTAACGATGATAGAAGGAGCCATCGAGCCTAACGGCGACGACACAGAGGAACTCTCAATGAAAGCACCAATGTCGGTGTCAAAACCGGCGGATCTCGGGTAGGGGGTCCCGAACTGTGCGTCTAGGCGGATGGTAACAGGAGGCAGGGGACACAAAGTTTTACCCAGGTTCGGGCCCTCTTGATGGAGGTAAAACTCTACGTCCTGCTTGATTAATATTGATGATATGGGTAGTACTCCCTCCGGTCCTTTTTACTCTGCACATTGGATTTGCCGAAAGTCAAACTTTGCTAAGTTTGACCAAATTTATATTAGAAATTATTAGCATCTATAATATCTAATAAATATAATATGAAAATATATTCCAAGATGAATCTAAAGATATTGGTGTTGTTATGTGAATGTCTATAATTTTTTATATAAACTTGGTCAAAGTTGGATGAGATTGACTTCGGACAAACCTAATATGCAGAGTAAAAGGGACCGGAGGGAGTACAAGAGTAGATCTACCACGAGATTAGAGAGGCTAAACCCTAGAAGCTAGCCTATGGTATGATTGTATGTTATTGTTGTTGTGTCCTACAGACTAAAACCCTCCGGTTTATATAGACACCGGAGAGGGCTAGGGTTACACAAGGCCGGTTACAAAGGAGGTGATATACATATCCGTATTGCCTAGCTTGCCTTCCACGCCAAGTAGAGTCCCATCCGGACACGAGACGAAGTCTTCAATCTTGTATCTTCATAGTCCAACAATCCGGCCAAAGGTTATAGTCCGGCTGTCCGGAGACCCCCTAATTCAGACCTCCCTCAGGGGGCACCGCACACGGCTGGGAGAGATCAATGATCAGTTTGTGTGTTCTAGGGTGCCCCCTGCCCCCGTATATAAAGGAGCAAGGGGGGATGCCGGCTGACCCTGTAGGGCGCGCTAGGAGGAGGAGCCCTCCTCCTAGTAGGAGTAGGACTCCCCTCTTTCCTACTCCTACTAGGAGGAGGAAAGGAAGGGGGGAAGGAGAAGGAAAGGGGGGCGCCTCCCCCTTCCCAATCCAATTCGGACCAGAGGGGAGGGGGCGCGCGGCCTGCCCTGGCCGGCCCCTATCTCTCCATTAGGGCCCAACAAGGCCCATTAACCCCCGGGGGGGGGGGGGGTTCGGTAACCCCTTCGACACTCCGGTAAAATTCCGATTTTACCCGGAACTCTTCCGATGTCCAAATGCAGGCTTCCAATATATCAATCTTTATGTCTCGGCCATTTCGAGACTCCTCGTCATGTTCGTGATCATATCTGCGACTCCGAACCACCTTCGGTACATCAAAACATATAAACTCATAATACCGATCGTCACAGAACTTTAAGCGTGTGGACCCTACGGGTTCGAGAACTATGTAGACATGACCGAGACATGTCTTTGGTCAATAACCAATAGCGGAACCTGGATGCTCATATTGGTTCCAACATATTCTACGAAGATCATTATCGGTCAAACCGCATAACAACATATGTTGTTCCCTTTGTCATCGGTATGTTACTCACCCGAGATTCGATCGTCGGTATCTCAATACCTAGCTCAATCTCGTTACCGGCAAGTCTCTTTACTTGTTCTGCAATGCATCATCCCGCAACTAGCTCATTAGTTGCATTGCTTGCAAGGCTTATAGTGATGTGCATTACCGAGAAGGCCCAAAGATACCTCTTCGACAATCGGAGTGACAAATCATATTCTTGATCTATGCCAACTCAACAAGTACCATCGGAGACACCTGTAGAGCACCTTTACAATCACCCAGTTACGTTGTGACGTTTGGTAGCACACAAAGTGTTCCTCCGATAATCGGGAGTTGCATAATCTCATAATCATATGAACATGTATAAGTCATGAAGAAAGCAATAGCAGTAAACTAAAATGATCATGTGCTAAGCTAACAAAATGGGTCAAGTCAATCACATCATTCTACTAATGATGTGATCTCGTTAATCAAATGACAACTCATGTCTATGGTTAGGAAACTCAACCATCTTTGATCAACAAGCTAGTCAAGTAGAGGCATACTAGTGACACTGTTTGTCTATGTATTCACACATGTATTGTGTTTCCGGTTAATACAATTCTAGCATGAATAATAAACATTTATCATGATATGAGGAAATAAATAATAACTTTATTATTGCCTCTAGGGCATATTTCCTTCAAAAACTTCTTGCGTTGTGTCAGTTGGCATGCCCGTTTATCTATGGTGTCGTGCCTGGGCTGGAGGCTGGGCATGAGGGACAACACAACAAGGCCGTGTACTAAACGTGCCCTCGCAGGCGGTGCTATGACAGACACGTTTAGCCTTGGGCCGCGTCGTGTCGACCCAGGTGGCCAGGTCTGGGAACAAACATGCTACAGGTCAAGATAGATTCCTTCGCCAAAGGGCACATTAAATTAAATGTCGATGGAGTGGCCGCAAAGACACGAAACAAAGGCGAAGTGGGCTTGGTCTATCGCAACGAGCAAGGGGCTTTCCAGGGTGCGTCGGCATTCGTATTTGATGGCATAGTCTATCCCGAGCCCCTCGAGGTGCTCGCGTGCCGGAAAGCCATTTCTTTGGTTGAAGACCTAGGACTAACCAAATTACATGTTTCAACCGACCGTCCAAGAGTCGTATGGGAGCTTCAAGCCAACAAGAACTTCAGAAGCCACTGGATGATCTTGCAAAAGATTAAGAAACGCAGTTTCACAGTGTTCAAATTTTTATTACGAGGGACGTAACCACAATGGGGAAGCTCACCGGGCAGCTGAGATGGCCTCTTCCCTTGAGGGAGGCCGTAATACTTGGTTAAATTTCCCTCCAGAACATTCATACGTTCTTATAAACGTTGATCTTATGCAATAAAGCACGTTATGATTCTAAAAAAAACATGATCGTGGCAGGACTGAAAAAGAACCCGGGGGAGAAGTCCTGATTGTAACAAAATATCGCCAGTTCTAATTTATTAACCCCTGGAACGAGCCTGTATTTACGCCGATATTGCCACTCCATCCACGAAACGAGCCCGTCGCCCCCTCCCCGAGCCGCCCGTCGCCCCCTCCCCTCTCTCTCTCGCACCAAAAAGAAAAAAAAAGCTCTCTTGCTAGGGTTCCTCCAACGCCGCCGCTCCCCGCATCCGCGCCGCCTTCCGGCGCCCCCTCCCCCCCTCCGCATCCACCCCCCCACCGCCCGCCCCCGACGCCCTTCCGCCGCTCCTCAGCCCCCGCGACCGACCAGCCACCGCTCCCCACGCACCGCGCCCAAATCCCCCGCCTGCAGCGCCGTCCCCCGCCGGCCCCATCCTCCCGCGTCCGTCCCCCGCCGGCTCGTTCCACCGCCCGCCCCCGACGCCCCGCCTCGACGCGGAGCCCGGGCCGAAACCCTAGCCTCTGCGCGCGTGCACGTCTCCGGCTCCCCGCGACGCCAGCGGAGGCCTCCCCCTCCGGGGCCAAGGATTCCGAAGGAACCTCCAGGGGGGCTGCTCTCCGCCCGCCCCGGCGAAGACACGCTCAGGTTGGTTCTTTTATCTCTCTCGCACACGCCACGAGGGTCCGATCTACGATTCTAGGGTTAATGGGTTGGGGTTCTTGGCAATTTGGGGTGGCCCCTTCGATTGGGGATTGGATAACCAGGCGCCTAGCCTCGCATAATAAGGACTCGTGGTATCGTGTCAGGAATCTCATCTCCAATAGGCCGTTAACCCTAGAATCATAGATGTCTTGCGCTAATTGGGCTCTCCACTCTAGCACAATTGAGGCTTTTAGGGTATGTTGGGAATCTCGTCTCCAATAGGCCGTTTCTTAGCTTCTTATTACTAGGAGAAGAGAAAAAACCATTTTTTTCCTAGTAAAGGCCATTCGGCTAGCCTTATATTAATTAACAAACACCATGGAACCGAGTTAAGGATAATACCCTGCTTCCATCCTGGTGACATATTCGCAGTAGTCCTTGGGGGATCTGTACTAGTCACCAGCGTAGTATATGCTGGGTAGTCGGGGTTGTAACGCACACCGTTTCCGATCACGTGCAAAATAAAACTAGGGGGTAAACATCCCGAACAGAGGATAAGGAAAGTTGGAAGCTATTCCTATCTAGCTCATGAGCAGCCTCATTGGCTTTCCCTTGGACAGCCAAAAGCAACCTTTGCAAAACTTCATATGTATCTCCTCCTTGGGAACAAAATGGTTAAAAAGGAAATATGGTGGAATTGAACGTCAAGTTGCCCCTTTTTGGAAAATTGTCTATGGATTGTGATTATTACTTGGAAATATTTGATGATTTTCCTGTGTGTTCTATGTACGTTACGTTTACTGTGTTCACCCTTCTGTTTTGTTACTAGCTGCCACAGATTATGGGGCATTAACTCCATACTTTCCGCACACATTTTGTTCCAGATTCAGAGTTCCTACTTTCCTCTTTTGAAAATAAGGAATGTAGTGACCATTCATTGTCTGTATGGGCTGTTAGTGTTGTTATTTCATGGATTGTATTTTTCTCTATATCGCCATAGGTTCTGTTCAGTCAAGATAAACTGTTCCTCCAGAATGGATAGTACATGACCAGGTCTCATTGTCTTCCGTCTTCTTTTTCCTGTCTGCCCTATGATTATCTCGGCATTTTAAGCAGCTTGCTTCTGACTGAATATTCTGTTTTCAGCTGACTGAGAGAAGCTGTGCTGTATGTACCATGTGTGCCTATTGGAGAGGGCATCATGAAGCCTGAAGTTACTGGTCATTTGCCAAAATCAGAAAGTAATAAACCAAACACAATGACCACGCAAGCCTGTAAGAGGCGGAGGTCAGTTTATATAAGCAGTGGATCGGAAGATTCTGGTACAGATTCAGAGGTGGAGGGAAGTAAACGGTCTCAAAAATCTGGAACGACGTCAATTTCTTCATCTGAGCATCGACCATCTTCTAACAACAAGGCTGGAAGCATGAATGCTAGCAAGACAAGGGTCTGTAGAAATATTCTGGGGAAGCTCATGGATCACCCAGGTGGTTGGCTTTTCCATAAACCGGTTGATCCGGACCTATTTGGCATTCCTGATTACTTTGATGTTATCCGCAATCCAATGGACTTGGGCACTGTCAAGAAGAAACTCACAAACAAGAATTATTTAAGCACCGATGAGTTTGCAGCAGATGTGAGACTAACATTTTCAAATGCAATGACGTATAATCCTCCTGGAAATCAGGTTCACACAGTAGCTGAACAGCTGAATATAATGTTTAATTCTGAATGGACATCATATGAAAGAAAATGGAGCAACAGAAATCTGAAGCCAGTGCAGTTGCCGATGAAGGTAATTAAGGCTCATGTGGCTGTCAATTCAAAGCCAGTGGTTTCTAGAGGGCTGGTCGCATGCTCAGATTCATCTGCAAAGAAGACATTGACAAATGCAATATCCTCCAAAGTAAGACCACCTGATACCTTCATTCACTTGATTATTTGGTATTTTGTCATCCTAATGGCAATATGATTTTAATGTACTGCTATATGTTGTATGAACAGGTAAAAATTAAGTTTTGTGTGCGTGGCTCGGGGCAGACCTTATCCAAAGGTGTGAATGGTGTAACTTCTTATCATTATGCGCCACAAACTTTTCAGGACTATACTCTTTTGTCATGGTTATAGATGTTTTTTAATCCAGAGACGCCTGTGCAAGCAGCTGGTAGCAAAGAGGGCTCTTTACATCATTCTATCGCATGCACCAAGGTTTCGACAATACATCATTCTATCCCATGCACCAAGGTTTCGACAATGAGTTCCCTTTGTTTCTGTTTGATGCATTTCTGTATTTAGTTTTATGGCACATCATTTGTGAAGCAAAATCTCAGTTGTCCCTCCTAAGACTTCTATTCTATCTGTAGGAGAGCGCTAACACAACTAAGGTCCAGTCAAGTGAGCACAGAGTTCAGTCGATTGGTATGTTGATGAATTCCATCTAATTGTATCCTATGCCATCTGTTTTGTTAATGCTTTTGTTTGCTATCCTAGGAAATGAATCACGGTCTTGCAGTGATACTTCAACTTCGCCTCTTTCTTCCTACGGACAAGGTTCTATCACCTTGCCCTCTTTTATCATATCTTCATGTAATTATTGTTTAACTCTTTATCTGTGGTGATAACATAACAATTAGGAACTTGGCACAATCTTGTTGCCATATATTTGGTTGCTAATGCAATGCATGTTGTGATGTGAATCTCAGGAGACGGAAGTTATTTACAAGCTGAACCTTTGTCACCAGCCAAGGCCCTTCGTGCAGCAATGCTTAAGAGACGTTTTGCTGGAACGATTGTGAAGGCACAGCAGAAGGCACTTCTGGACCATGTAATTTTCTGTAATATAGATGCTAAAATTTGTACATTAGTATTACATTATGCTATTTAGTCGGCAAGTTTTCTGCTGCACTTGCAGTTCTGGCTGATGTGCTGTTTTGATCTTTTTCTTAGGGGCAGCAAATAGACCCTGCAAAATTACAGTTGGAAAAGGAGAGGCTGGAAAAAAGGCAGCAAGAAGGTAATAATTAGCCACGAGCTTCTGATCAGCAATTTTATATAGTCTGGATATGTTTACCAGTTCTGTGAGTTTGGTCAGGTATCTTATATGTGCACTGAGCTCTCTTGTAGTCATGTGGACTTGTAATCCTGTTCTTTAAATGGGACATCTTTTCATTTAAACCCAAAATGAACTACACTTGTTTGAGTTTTTCACGCAGAAAATAAGCTAAACTTGTTTGAATTCTCATGCCCAAAATAAGATACTTTGAATTCTCATTCCAAAATTAAGATATACTTGATCGAATTGTACTACGTCTGTTTCTAAATGTAAGACGTTTTGGCAGTTTAAAGTGAGCTGCCTGAACTGCCAAAACATCTTATATTTAGGAACAGAGGGTTAATAAGATATGAAACTTGTTCAAAATGGGCCTGTTCAATGCTGGGATTGCTGGCAGTGGCAACTGTTCACTAGAGTCTCACATGCTGACATGGCACTAACAATAAGAGATGCGAAAGTGAGGCTTGATATTTTATCTTGATAGTTCACTAATGGATGGATTATGTTTTCTGAACAAGTTTATTAGTCATCAGACCTTAATTCTTGTGCACAACAATAAAAAGAATGCCAAAAGTGTCCCTTCCCCGGATTTATTTGTACAGTCCGTAATTTGTGTATTTCATGCCTTGGCTTATAGTGATGTTTCACCTAGTTCAGCTAATTTTGGCATCGTTAGTTACCATTGTGTACTGGCTAGGAAGTGATAGTTATTGCGTGCTACGGAAATGGGTTATATGCCTTAACCCTGATCCACTCTTAAAATGGTTGTTGATGAACCAAGTATCTTCTTTCTCATCTGTGTTGCTCTATATTGCCTTTTCCTCTTGCTCGAAACCATCCATGTGCCAACCAATTTGGAAGAGTTGAACTTTGTCTCTAGTCATTCTACGTCCTATTTTGCCATATGTTTCCGTTACTAGTGGAGTGTCCATACATTGGAACATTGTATTTTACTTTGTTAGCATGATATGATACAGATATTGCTGTTATTCAACATGAAAGTTGTCAAAAGGAAGAACGTCCTTACAAAATTGAGGCATGTGTACACACTGGCAAGGGTCATGAATTTTTGTACTTATTTTGATCCTATCTGAAGTATGTTGGCAATACGTAAAATACAATCTGGTTAGTAAATGAAAGATGCTTAGATACGTATCAGTTAATTATGGCAGTTGCCTGTCAGTTACACTGTCAGTTTGTAGCTTCTCTATTAAAGGAAGTCCTGTTGCTTGTAGGCAATCAAGGTAGGAAGAATTCATAACATCGATCGATATTTTTTCAAAGAGTAGCTATTATTTGTTTGATATGATAAGATGGATGAGTTGGTTCTTGGTTCTGGGAGTTTTTTCCATAACTGTAGCGTTTGGTATGCAAGTCTTAGGCACTAAAGGTTGTGGGTTGTTTGGTACAAACTGACTTACTCCTGTACTGACCTAGTACTCTATAGTCTATAATCTTTCCATTCCTTAATGTTAGTTATATTTGTCCCTTAGGGGACATCCGATAATGTTATATTTTTTGGGAACAATAATGGAGGATTTGGGACAGAAATATCCCTGCTTAGTTTGGTGATTACAGGCATAATTATGGGTGAAAAATTAATTATCCTTCGAAAAAATAACTTGGACCACTGCATAAATGAAGCACAGCTTCCAAAAAAATGGCTGTGGGATTTATTTTGGGTAGAATCTGCAGTTCAATGGAAATAAAGCAAATACACCTAACAAATTGAAATTTATCTCAAAAACAAATATACCTAACTTCAATGAACAGAGGGAGTATATAGCAATATGCCAGTGTTGATTATGGGCAACAACATGAACTCCAAAATTTAGAAGAGAAACTTTAAAAATATATTCTGTATGGCTCATTTTTAAGTCGTACTCTTCTGTTCCACGTTGACATTGAGTTAATGCTGACCTTATTATGGCTTCCTCCAAATTCGTTCTATGCCTGCAGAGAAAGAAAGGATTGAAGCCCAGGTGAAGGCCGCTGAAGCTGCTGCACAGTTCAAGTTAGATGAAGAATTAAGGAAGAAGAGGGAGCGAGAAAGAGAGGCAGCACGCCTGGCACTACACATGGTAGTAGCTGCTTGTCCTGCGACCATCCAGCGAGTCTCTAAGCTTGATGTCCCACCGTGGCTATTCAACCTTTTTCCTTTTTGCAGATGAAGAAGACCGTTGACATTGACAACAGCGACTTCCTAAAGGACCTGGAAAACATCAGCAAAAAGTGGGAACTAAACCCTCCTGCCAAGCTAATTGTGGATTTCGTCGACGGGATGGAGCTCCCACCTGGCCTCGGAAGCCCGCTGGAGAGGCTCGGGCTTTTCATGAAGAGAGACATCGAAGAAGAGGTCGAAGATGAAATGGAGGACAGCGTATCAGCACCCTCCGTGGATGTCGACAGCGTATCACCACCCTCCGTGGATGTCGACAGCATATCACCCCCCTCCGTGGATGTCAACAGCATATTACCACCCGCTGTGGATATGGATATCGACGGGGAGGAAGGAGAGATCGGCTGCTGTGGGTAGCATTCTTTTTTCTTGTGACTTTGTTTCGCATACGTATTGTGTACCAACACGATCGTACATCGTGGTTATAAGGTTACGATGTGATTCTGCCCCGCAAGTGGGCTATGTCGACATAAGCGGAGTGCACTGTAACTGTTGTGGTATTCAGAGTGAGTTTCTCGTACGGATATTCTGTAAAACAATTGGAAAAAAAGAGAAAAAAAGCGATATAGTAGTGAAGTGCTTGTGTATATATATTGTGCTTAGATGGTGGTGTATTATCCCAGTGAAATGGCATTTTGCCTGTAGTCGTGACAAGCAGATCCTGATGGTGATGCACAGATTGGCCGACAGGTACGTGTAATCTGAAACTGACACTCGGGAGTTTCATGCCTGAACATGAACATGAAAGATGCTGGGTGTCCTTGGCGGCTTCAAATACAAAACATCTCGGTGCAATGGTCACTTGGCTCAGCTGATGAACACCCAGAGCAATTTGTGCATGGGGTCGCTCATCCATGGTGTGGTGGAATATGCATGTATGATGTGTTGCAACCGTGGGATGGTACATGAAGGGTGTGTTTGGTTCCCGAACGGATTGTAATGGAATGTCATGGTTCTGTTTCACTGTAATGGGTTGGTTCCGTCCTTGTGTTTGGTGTGCGTAATTCAAAGGAATGGAATGGTTACGTTTGTGTTTGGTTTGAGAGATGGCTCGACGCTTCCCGGCGTGTGCCGTCGCTGTTGCCCTGCCGCAAGACCGTCACACACCCGTTTCGGAGGAGGACGAGAGAAGGGAGCTGATGTTGTAGATCAAAGGAAGATGGCCGGTGGCATTTTGGTGCTAAAAGTTAAAAAATATGGAAAATAGGTGCCAGAACTTGTCTTGCCTCGGCGTGCATATACGGTTGCAACGACTCAAAGTCGCATTGTCACTGAACTTAGAGCCAAATTCCATGGGGCGTGGCGGCCGCCGAGGCCGGGCGGCCTGCTGGGTGGAGTTCGAGCAGTCGACAACATCGGCGACCAGTGGCCAGCGGCGATGCCAGGCGCGCCCTTGATCCCCCCACCTTGGCGCCGGGTCGTCGCGACGATTCAGACGGCCTAGAAGCATATATAGCTCATACTGATCTCTTCGCCTTCTCTTCGGCTGGCCGTTAGGCTGTTCTAGGTGAGATGGAGCACATCACAACACAGGAGATGAGGAGCAGCGAGCAGTGTGCGTGCGTAGATGGGTTTATGCGTGTAGTGTACAGTAAAAATGGGCCTAATACCTATTTCCAACTAGTTGCAGGGACCATTGCTTACTACTCCCTCTGTAACTAATATAAAATAACTAATATAAAAGCGTTTAGATCATTATTTTAGTATTCTAAACGTTTTTATATTAGTTTACGGAGAGAGTACCTATTAATAAAAGAAAATCGTTTGGGCGGGGGGGGGGGGGGGGGGGGGGCCCCCCCCCCGGGGGGGGGGGGGGGGGGGGGGGGGGGGGGGGGGGGGGTGGGGACGCCCCCCCGATTTTCACGTAGCCCCCCCGATTTGCACAAACCCCCTATATTAATACTAGATCTCATATAAAGTCCCTAAAAAACCAATATATGTCTGTATGTTGATTGGGTCCTACCTGTCAGGTCTACAAAGGGAAAATTCAAAAGACAAATGGTGTTTATGGTGGTTCAAACCCTAGACCTCATACTATAGTAGCGACACTGTTGAACAAATCATTGAATTGGGTTTGCAGTCTGTTAAGGATAGCCAACATGGTGTTAGTCCGAGAAATTTAGGAGTTGAGGAAATGTGATAGGAAGATCTCAATTGCTAAAATTAGTCATACAAAAAATAAAATCAATCATTGGTTAGCGACCTACGGGCGTAAAACTCCTCACACCGCGGTGTGGCTAGGGGGTGGATTGGATGAAGTTATTGAATTTTGTAAGTTTGATGCACCTCCTTAAGCAATAAATATCTCCTTCCCCCCCGCAAAATATGATAGCCAAGCACATAATGGCTTATAGGTGGACATAGGTGGACACACACATGGGTTCTAAATGAGCTGCACTGGACATTTTCATTTGTTAGTTGTTTCTTTTCTACAATTTGGTACAAATATGTAAATTATAATCACAGTAAAAAATAAAGTTAGAATATTCGTTCATTATAAATAATATACATACAAATAAAACAACTTACTTGAAAAATACATTTGTGCATTATATATTTGAATATACATTCATATAATTTTTGAAACTGTTCACATATTTAATAAAATATTCATGTACAAGAATTATTTATGTTGTTTTAAAAAGTGTTTACATGTTTAATTTTTTTTGCGTGTTTGCGAAAATATTTATATATTAAAAATGATAAGGAAAATAATATGTATGAAAGCAATATATTTTTAAACAACAATATGTAATTATTAAATTTATACTAATACTTCTTAACTTCTTTGCATTATTATATTATTTTAGTTTTATATATTTTCATTCTTGTTCTTTCCTTTCTTTTTTCTGTATTTTTTTCATTTTCACTTTTTTCTTTTCGGAGTCATGAACATTTTTGAAATTCATTTTTTTCAAATGCGAATATTTTTATTTAAAATTTCTGAAGATACTTAGAACTTAGGGACCTTTTTTCAAATTTTTATATTTTTAAATTACGATTTTTTTCATCAACGTCAAAAAATAGTTTTCGAGATTTAAAAATGTTTAGCAATTTGAAAAAAAATGTTCATCAATTTTAAATAATGCTCATAGAGTTCAAAATTTGTTCATCATATTCAAGAAATGTTCTTGACAGATTTTTTCATAAAATAAACATATTTTTTGAATTCATAATTTGTTCATCATATACAAAAATGTTCACGAAAAATTCAGAATTTGTGCATTATAATACAAAAAATGTTCATAAAAATTCCAAAAAATGTTAATGAAAATTAAGAAGTTTTTTTAAGGGCTGCACTGCGCGTCTGCCGGCTGAAAATTAAAAAAACATCCGCCGCCTTACCAGCCTTGTGATCTGTAGGTGTCGGACGGCTTGGATTATTTTTATTTACCTCGGGTGCAGAGGCTTAAACTCTCTAATCGGATCAGCCCAACGCGCACTAATCGGATCGGCCGGCTGGCTGCAGGAATGATTAAGGAATTTCCTACGAAACACCTAGAGCAGTTTGTTAGCTTGATGGAAAAAACCGTATTTCACCTTTTTGCAACATCGAGGATGTTGCGGAAGGATTTTTGCAACAGATGTTGTGTTGCATAATTATTATTTTTGTCTTCAACATTTTCAACATCGGTGAAGTTATGAATTTTTTTTGTGATAGGTAATGTTGTGGAAAATTTTGCAACAAAGGTCATATTGCAGATTTTTTGCAATAGAGATTGTGCAGCAGAAAAAAAAAATGGTCTTTCACCTTTCTGCAACATAGGCGATGTTGCAAAAGGATTTTTGCAACCGAGGTTGTGTTGCAGATTTTTTTTGTCTTCATCATTTTCAACATTGGTGATGTTACAATTTTTTTTCCTAATATAGGTAATATTGCAGAAATTTTCGCAACAAAGGTCATGCTGTAGTTTTTTTTGCAACGGAGATTGTGTTGCGGAAAGTACAATCGCCTCTCCCCTTTTTGCAACATAGACGATGTTGCGGATGGATTTTTGAAACAGATGTTATGTTGCAGAATTATTATATTTGTCTTCGCCATTTTGAATATCGATGATGTTACGATATTTCTTTTTGCAAAATAGGTAATGTTGTTGAAATTTTTGTTGGGGAATGTAGTATTTCAAAAAATTTCCTACTATCACGCAAGATTTATCTAGGAGATGCATAGCAAGGAGAGGGGAGAGTGTGTCTACGTACCCTTGTAGACCGAAAGCAGAAGCGTTAAGAAACGCGGTTGATGTAGTCGAACGTCTTCGCGATCCAATCGATCAAGTACCGAACGCACGACACCTCCGCGATCTGCACACGTTCAGCTCGGTGACGTCCCTCGTACTCTTGATCCAGTTGAGGCCGAGGGAGAGTTTCGTCAGCACGAAAGCATGTTGACGGTGATGATGAAGTTATCGGCGCAGGGCTTCGCCCAAGCACTACGACGATATGACCGAGGTGTGTATCTATGCAGGGGGGCACCACACACGGTTAAAACAATTGTCAACTTGTGTGTCCATGGGGTGCCCCCCTTCCCCGTATATAAAGGAGGGGAGGAGGGGGCTGGCCGGCCCTCATGGTGCGCCCCAAGAGGGGATTCCTACTCCTACTAGGAGTAGGTTTCCCCCCTTTCCTAGTCCTAATAGGAAGGGGAAGGAAGGGGAAGAGGAGAAGAAGGAAAGGGGGGCTGGCCCCCCTCCCAATTCGGATTGGGCTTGGGGGGGGGGGCGTCCCCACCTCTTGGCCACCTCCTCTCTCTTCTACTAAAGCCCATGTAGGCCCATTAAGCCCCCGGGGGGTTTCGGTAATCCCCCGATACTCCGGTATATGCCCGAACTCATCCGAAACCATTCCGGTGTCCAAACATAACCTCCCAATATATCAATCTTCATGTCTCGACCATTTTGAGACTCCACGTCATGTCCGTGATCACATCCGGGACTCCGAACTACCTTCGGTACATCAAAACACATAAACTCATAATACCGATCGTCATCGAACGTTAAGCGTGCGGTCCCTACGGGTTCGAGAACTATGTAGACATGACCGAGACAAATCTCCGGTCAATAACCAATAGCGTAATCTGGATGCTCATATTGGTTCCTACATATTCTACGAAGATCTTTATCGGTCAAACCGCATAACAACATACGTTGTTCTCTTTGTCATCGGTATGTTCCTTGCCCGAGATTCGATCGTTGGTATCATCATACCTAGTTCAATCTCATTATCGGCAAGTCTCTTTACTCATTCCGTAACGCAACATCCCGCAACTAACTCATTAGTCACATTGCTTGCAAGGCTTATAGTGATGTGATAACCCACAAGTATAGGGGATCAATTATAGCCTCTTTCGATAAGTAAGAGTGTCGAACCCAACGAGGAGCTAAAGGTAGAACAAATATTCCCTCAAGTTCTATCGACCACCGATACAACTCTACGCACTCTTGACGTTCGCTTTACCTAGAACAAGTATGAAACTAGAAGTACTTTGTAGGTGTTTTTGGGTAAGCTTACAACAAAGTAAAGAACACAAAAATAAAAGCTAGAGGCTGTTTAGATAAAGACACAAATAAATTAGTTTTAGTAGAGAGCTTTTGTCAACAAGAAAGTTATTTGTCCCTAGGCAATCGATAACTAGACCGGTAATCATTATTGCAATTTTATTTGAGGGAGAGGCATAAGCTAACATACTTTCTCTACTTGGATCATATGCACTTATGATTGGAACTCTAGCAAGCATCCGCAACTACTAAAGATTCATTAAGGTAAAACCCAACCATATCATTAAAGTATCAAGTCCCCTTTATCACATACACAAACAACCTACTTACTCGGGTCTGTGCTTCTATCACTCACGCCACCCACAATAAGCAAATCATAAGCATATTGCAAACCATACAGCAGGAATCCCTCACGCTTGCGCGACACGGAGAGCACCATAGGACAACACCAATAATAAAACATACAACTCAAACCAATCACGATCATCAAATAGCCATTAGGACAAAACAGATCTACTCAAACATCATAGGATAGCCATACATCATTGGGAAATAATATATAGCGTTGAGCACCATGTTTAAGTAGAGATTACAGCGGGTAAGAGAGAGGTTACACCGCTGCATAGAGGAGGGAAGAGTTGGTGATGATGGCGGTGAAGTTGTTGGTGAAGATGGCGGTGATGATGATGGCCCCAGCAGCGCTCCGGCGCCACCGGAAGCAAGGGGGAGAGGGCCCCCCTTCTTCTTCTTCTTCTTCTTCTTCCTTGACCTCCTCCCTAGATGGGAGAAGGGTTTCCCCTCTGGTCCTTGGCTCCCATGGCGTGGGAGGGGCGAGAGCCCCTCCGATATTGGATCCATCTCTATGTCTCTCTCTCTTTCTGCGTTCTCTTGTGGCTCTGTTTCACCGTTTCGTGTATATATGGAGATCCGTAACTCCGATTGGCCAGAAACCTTCGCCGTGATTTTCTCCGAATATTAGCTTTCTTGCGGCAAAAGAAGAGCGTCAACCGCCTTATGGTGGGCTCACGAGGGTAGGGGGCGCGCCCTAGGGGGGGCCCTGCCTCGTGACCACCTCGGGCACTGGTTCGCGTTGATTTTCCTTCCGAATTTTCCAGATTTTCCAAAAATAAACTCCGCCCGTTTTTATCCGTTTGGACTCCGTTTGATATGGATATTCTGCGAAACCAAAAACATGCAATAGACAGGAACTGGCACTGGGCACTGGATCAATATGTTAGTCCCAAAAATAATATAAAAAGTTTCCAAAAAGTATATGAAAGTTGAATAATATTGGCATGGAACAATAAAAAATTATAGATACGACGGAGACGTATCAGCATCCCCAAGCTTAATTCCTGCTCGTCCTCGAGTAGGTAAATGATAAAAAAGATAATTTTTGATATGGAATGCTACCTAGCATAATCTTGATCATATGTCTAATCATGGCATGAATATTAAGACACGAGTGATTCAAAGCAATAGTCTATCATTTGACATAAAAACAATAATACTTCAAGCCTACTAATAAAGCAATCATGTCTTTTCAAAATAACATGGCCAAAGAAAGTTATCCCTATAAAATCATATAGTCTGGCTATGCTCCATCTTCACCACACAAAATACTCACATCATGCATAACCCCGATGACAAGCCAAGCAATTGTTTCATACTTTTGACGTTCTCAAACCTTTTCAACTTTCACGCAATACATGAGAGTGAGTCATGGACATAGCACTATAGGTGGAATAGAATATGATGGTGGAGAAGACAAAAAGGAGAAGATAGTCTCACATCAACTAGGCGTATCAACGGGCTATGGAGATGCCCATCAATAGATATCAATGTGAGTGAGTAGGGATTTCCATGCAACGGATGCACTAGAGCTATAAGTGTATGAAAGCTCAAACTGAAAACTAAGTGGGTGTGCATCCAACTTGCTTGCTCATGAAGACCTTGGGCATTTGAGGAAGCCCATCATCGGAATATACAAGCCAAGTTCTATAATGAAAATTCCCACTAGTATATGAAAGTGAAAGCATAGGATACTCTCTCTATAAAGAACATGGTGCTACTCTGAAGCACAAGTGTGGTAAAAGGATAGTAACATTGCCCCTTCTCTCTTTTTCTCTCATTTTTTTATTTTCTCATTTTTTTTTATTTTTTTGTGGGCTTCTTTGGCCTCTTTTTTTATTTGGGCTTCTTTGGCCTCTTTTTTTTGTAAAGTCCGGAGTCTCATCCCGACTTATGGGGGAATCATGGTCTCCATCATCCTTTCCTCACTGGGGCAATGCTCTAATAATGATGATCATCACACTTTTATTTACTTACAACTCAATCTTACAACTCGATATCTAGAACAAGGATATGACTCTATATGAATGCCTCCAGCGGTATACCGGGATGTGAAATGATCTAGCGTAGCAATGACATCAAAAAACGGACAAGCCATGAAAACATCATGCTAGCTATCTTACGATCATGCAATGCAATATGACAATGAATGCTCAAGTCATGTATATGATGATGGTGGAAGTTGCATGGCAATGTATCTCGGAATGGCTATGGAAATGCCATGATAGGTAGGTATGGTGGCTGTTTTGAGGAAGATATATGGTGGGTTTAAGGTACCGGCGAAAGTTGCGCGGTACTAGGGAGGCTAGCAATAGTGGAAGGGTGAGAGTGCGTATAATCCATGGACTCAACATTAGTCATAAAGAACTCACATACTTATTGCAAAAATCTATTAGTCATCGAAACAAAGTACTACGCGCATGCTCCTAGGGGGATAGATTGGTAGAAAAAGACCATCGCTCGTCCCCGACCGCCACTCATAAGGAATACAATCAATAAATAAATCATGCTCCGACTTCGTTACATAACGGTTCACCATACGTGCATGCTACGGACAAACCTCAACACAAGTATTTCTACAATCCACACCTACCCACTAGCATGACTCTAATATCACCATCTTTATATCGCAAAACTATTGCAAGGAATCAAACATATCATATTCAGTGATCTAAAAGTTTTATGTAGGATTTTATGACTAACCATGTGAATGACCAATTCCTGTCATCTCTCTAAACAGATATAAGTGAAGCAAGAGAGTTTAATTCTTTCTACAAAAGATATGCCCACACTCTAACAAATATAAGTGAAGCAAAAGAGCATTCTACAAATGGCGGTTTTCTATGTAAAGAGAAACAGGCAATCCAAACTTCAAATGCATTCTATAAAGCCATACTCAAAAGATATAAGTGAAGTGCAAAGAGCATTCTATAAATCAACCAAGGACTATCTCATACCAGCATGGTGCATAAAATAAAAAAATGAAAACTAAATGCAAAAGACGCTCCAAGATTGCACATATCGCATGAACGAAACGAATCTGAAAACATACCGATATTTGTTGAAGAAAGAGGGGATGCCTTCCCAGCATCCCCAAGCTTAGACGCTTGAGTCTCCTTGAGTATTTACTTGGGGTGCCTTGGGCATCCCCAAGCTTGAGCTCTTGCCTCTCTTCCTTCTTGTCACATCGAAACCTTCTCAATCATCGAACACTTCATCCACACAAAACTTCAAAAGAAAACTCGGTAAGATCCGTTAGTATAATAAAGCAAATCACTACTCTAAGTACTGTTGCAAACCAATTCATATTTTGTTTCTGCATTGTGTCTACTGTAGTATAACTTTTTCATGGCTTAATCCACTGATATAAATCGTTTGTTTCATCAAAAAAAGCAAACTATGCATCAAAAACAGAATCTGTCTAAAACAGAACAGTCTGTAATAATCTGAACATTCACCATACTTATGATACTTGAAAAATTGTAACAAAATTAGGAAAAATAAACAATTTGTATAGGAAGCAGTGCAAAAAGAATCAGAACCATTTGACATTCCAGCTAAAAAATGTAAAATCACGCACTACAGCCAAAGTTTCTGTCCTGCACCGTACAAACCATCAAGCAAATGTAAACATCCTAAAGGCAAACCTTGGCACATTATTTTTATAATACAATGGAATTGTACAAGGGGATAATTATTTTTATTGAAAACTTTCTGTAATTAAGATTCACAAAGTTCCCATGGGCATGAACAAAGTTCAAGGACGTCCCCCACTTTCACAATGCTCGTCTCTCTCACTTTCACTTTTCTTTTAGAAAAAGTTTTGGGTTCCCCTCTTTATTTTTGTTGTTTTAAAACTATATGAAAGCACTCAACAGAAATAAATGACTCTCTAAAACTTCCGGGTTGTCTCCCTGGCAGTGCTTTCTTTAAAGCCATTAAGCTAGGCATATAGTGCTCAAGTAGTGAATCCACCCGGATCCCAAGGTATATCAAAGCCAATTTTAATTAACAATGATTTGGCATTTAGTAGTGAGAAGAAAGTAACATATATCATGTAATGACGAAGTCTAATTCTCTTCCTATGCATCGGCATGTCATAAAAAGAACAATTCATGCACACATAGTAAAGGCCAATGCATAGTATAAACAGTTCCTTGCAATTTTATCATGTGGGAAGCATAGAGAGGTGGAGATATAGTTCCTCTCTCATAATAATTGCAAGTAGGAGAAGCAAGCACATGCATATTATATTCATCAAAATCATCATGTGCAATGGTAAAAGGCAACCCATCAATATAATCCTTAATAAGTGCAAACTTCTCCGATATAGTGTAGTCGGGAGAATTTAAAAAGATAATAGGACTATCATGTGTGGGTGCAATAGCAACAATTTCATGTTTAACATAAGGAACTATAGCAAGTTCATCTCCATAAGCATAATTCGTATTGGCATCTTGGCCACAAGCATCATCAAAAAGGGATATTTCAAAAGAATCGACGGGATCATAGCAATTATCATAGCATTCATCCTTCGGTAAGCATGAAGGGAAATTAAACAATGTATGAGTTGAAGAGTTACTCTCATTAGAAGGTGGGCATGGGTGACCAATCCGCTCTTCCTCCTTTTGTTCTTCGCTCTCTTCCTCATCTTTTTCATCCAATGAGCTCACAGTTTCATCAATTTCTTCTTCCATAGACTCCTGCAAAATATTAGTCTCTTCTTGGACAGCGGAGACTTTCTTAATAAGAGCATTAATTTCGTAATTGTATTCATAATTCTCATAACAATATTTTAGGATAGCTAAATTTTCAGGTCTATAAACATCATCATCAAAATCTTCAAACTCTTTAAACATAGATTCAATTTCATAAGCACCCGTAAAAGCAACAAATTCTTCTATTTGTTCCACATCATAGTAATCATATATACCATTAGCATAAGAAGCTAAGGTTTCATTATCATTAAATTCACACGAAAAGGGAAGGTGTGGAGCCTTCACCTTAGAGCAACAAGTATAATCATATCTCAAGCATAGTTGCCTAGCATACCAATTCAGTATATGAATTTGATCCCATAATAGTTTCCCTTTTTGTGTCAAGCGGTAATACCTAAAGTATTCACGTTGATCCAACGTTACTCCCATTACATAATTGAATGGGGTTTTCTCAGGAATATTAAAGTAGTACATAATATCTTTCACATAACCAGCATCGAGGGTTTTAGGAGGTTCCCCATCTCCATGAGCAGAGTACACCTAATTTTTTTTGGTATTTCGTGTTCCATATCCATAACTAAAGATAGAGAACAACTAAGAACAGCAAATAAAAATTACTTAGTGATAAAGCAAACAAGCACACACGAGAATATTCACCCCACGCTATTGCTCCCCAGCAACGGCGCCAGAAAAAGGTCTTGATAACCCACAAGTACAGGGGATCAATTGTAGCCTCTTTCGATAAGTAAGAGTGTCGAACTCAACGAGGAGTTAAAGGTAGAACAAATATTCCCTCAAGTTCTATCGACCACCGATACAACTCTACGCACGCTTAACGTTCGCTTTACCTAGAACGAGTATGAAACTAGAAGTACTTTGTAGGTGTTTTTGGGCAAGCTTGCAAGAAAGTAAAGAACACGAAAATAAAAGCTAGGGGCTGTTTAGATAAAGACACAACTAAATTAGTTTTAGTAGAGAGCTTTTGTCAACAAGAAAGTTATTTGTCCCTAGGCAATCGATAACTAGACCGGTAATCATTATTGCAATTTTATTTGAGGGAGAGGCATAAGCTAACATACTTTATCTACTTGGATCATATGCACTTATGATTGGAACTCTAGCAAGCATCCGCAACTACTAAAGATTCATTAAGGTAAAACCCAACCATAGCATTAAAGTATCAAGTCCCCTTTATCCCATACGCAAACAACCTACTTACTCGGGTCTGTGCTTCTGTCACTCACGCCACCCACCATAAGCAAATCATAAGCATATTGCAAACCCTACAGCGGGAATCCCTCACGCTTGCGCGACACGGAGAGCACCATAGGACAGCACCAATAATAAAACATACAACTCAAACCAATCACGATCATCAAATAGCCATTAGGACAAAACATATCTACTCAAACATCATAGGATAGCCATACATCATTGGGAAATAATATATAGAGTTGAGCACCATGTTTAAGTAGAGATTACAGCGGGTAAGAGAGAGGTTACACCGCTGCATAGAGGGGGGAAGTGTTGGTGATGATGGCGGTGAAGTTGTTGGTGAAGATGGCGGTGATGATGATGGCCCCGGCAGTGCTCCGGCGCCACCGGAAGCAAGGGGGAGAGGGCCCCCCTTCTTCTTCTTCTTCTTCTTCTTCTTCTTCTTCTTCTTCTTCTTCTTTCTTGACCTCCTCCCTAGATGGGAGAAGGGTTTCCCCTCTGGTCCTTGGCTCCCATGGCGTGGGAGGGGCGAGAGCCCCTCCGAGATTGGATCTATCTCTCTGTCTCTCTCTGTTTCTGCGTTCTCTTGTGGCTCTGTTTCATCGTTTTATGTATATATGGAGATCCGTAACTCCGATTGGCCTGAAACCTTCGCCGTGATTCCCCCCCCCCGAATATTAGCTTTCTTGCAGAAAAAGAAGAGCGTCAACCGCCTTACGGTGGGCTCACAAGGGTAGGGCGCGCGCCCTAGGGGGGGGGCACCCCCTGCCTCGTGACCACCTCAGGCACTGGTTCGCGTTGATTTTCCTTCCGAATTTTCCATATTTTCCAAAAATAAGCTCCGTCCGTTTTTATCCCGTTTGGACTCTGTTTGATATGGATATTCTGCGAAACCAAAAACATGCAACACGCAAGAACTGGCACTGGGCACTGGATCAATATGTTAGTCCCAAAAATAATATAAAAAGTTGCCAAAAAATATATGAAAGTTGAATAATATTGGCATGGAATAATCAAAAATTATAGATACGACGGAGACGTATCATGATGTGCATTACCCAGAGGGCCCAGAGGTACCTCTCCGATACACGGAGTGACAAATCCTAATCTCGATCTATGCCAACTCAACAAACACCATCGGAAACACCTGTAGAGCATCTTTATAATCACCCAGTTACGTTGTGACGTTTGATAGCACACTAAGTGTTCCTCCGGTATTCGGGAGTTGCATAATCTCATAGTTATAGGAACATGTATAAGTCATGAAGAAAGCAATAACATAAACTAAACGATCATAGTGCTAAGATAACGGATGGGTCTAGTCCATCACATCATTCTGTAATGATGTGATCCCATTCATCAAATGACAACACATTTCCATGGCTAGGAAACTTAACCATCTTTGATTAACGAGCTAGTCAAGTAGAGGCATACTAGGGACACTCTGTGTTGGGGAACGTAGCAGAATTTTAAAATTTTCTACGCATCACCAAGATCAATCTATGGAGTCATCCAGCAACGAGGGAGAGAGGAGTGCATCTACATACCCTTGTAGATCGCGCGCGGAAGCGTTCAAGAGAACGGGGTTGATGGAGTCATACTGGACGTGATCCAAATCACCGATGACCAAGTGCCAAACGGACGACACCTCTGTTGGAAATATGCCCTAGAGGCAATAATAAATTGATTATTATTATATTTCCTTGTTCATGATAATCGTTTATTATCCATGCTAGAATTGTATTGATAGGAAACTCAGATACATGTGTGGATACATAGACAACACCATGTCCCTAGTAAGCCTCTAGTTGACTAGCTCGTTGATCAATAGATGGTTACGGTCTCCTGACCATGGACATTGGATGTCGTTGATAACGGGATCACATCATTAGGAGAATGATGTGATGGACAAGACCCAATCCTAAGCATAGCACTAGATCATGTAGTTCGTATGCTAAAGCTTTTCTAATGTCAAGTATCATTTCCTTAGACCATGAGATTGTGCAACTCTCGGATACCGTAGGAGTGCTTTGGGTGTGCCAAACGTCACAACGTAACTGGGTGACTATAAAGGTGCACTACGGGTATCTCCGAAAGTGTCTGTTGGGTTGGCACGAATCGAGACTGGGATTTGTCACTCCGTGGAAACGGAGAGGTATCTCTGGGCCCACTCGGTAGGACATCATCATAATGTGCACAATGTGATCAAGGAGTTGATCACGGGATGATGTGTTACAGAACGAGTAAAGAGACAAGTTCAAGGAGTTGACTACGATGAGACTTTCTCACTCATAGCGATGCTAAGAGTCTGTTGGAATTATATTAGCAATTACTGCATCATTTATGAAATCTTGCAGACAGGATGTCAAAACATTGTTTCCTCGACGATTTTTGAGGAAAGGTTGTATGTGATACAACCGGAAGGTTTTGTCAATCCTGAAATATGCTAATAAGTATGCAAAGCTCCAGCAATCCTTCTAAGGACTGGAGTAAGCATCTCGGAGTTGGAATGTATGCTTTGATGAGATGATCAAAGATTTTGGTGTATACAAAGTTTATGAGAAACTTGTATTTCCAAAGAAGTGAGTGGGAGCACTATAGAATTTCTGATGAATATATGTTGTTGACATATTGTTGATCAGAAATGACGTAGAATTTCTGGAAAGCATATAGGGTTATTTGGAAAGTGTTTTTTCAATGAAAGCCTGGATTAAGCTATTTGAACGTTGAGCATCAAGATCTATAAGGATAGATCAAAACGCTTAATGGTACTTTCAAATGAGCACATTCCTTGACATGATCTTGAAGGTGTTCAAGATGGATCAGTCAAAGAAGGAGTTCTTGCCTGAGTTGTAAGGTATGAAGTTAAGACTTAAAGCTCGACCACGGCAGAATAGAGAGAAAGGACGAAGGTCGTCCCCTATGCTTAAGACGTAGGATCTACAGTATGCTATGCTGTGTACCGCGCCTGAATTGTGCCTTGCCATGAATCAGTCAAGGGGTACAAGAGTGATCCAAGAATGGATCACAGGACAACGGTCAAAGTTATCCTTAGTAACTAGTGGACTAAGGAATTTTCTCGATTATGGAGGTGGTAAAAGAGTTCGTCGTAAAGGGTTACGTCGATGCAAGCTTAACACCTATCCGGATAGCTCTGAGTAGAGATACCGGATACGTATAATGGAGCAACAATTTAGAATAGCTCCAAGTAGAACAGTTATTTGAAATGGCTCCAAATATAGCGTAGTAGCTGCATCTACAAGATGACATAGAGATTTGCGAAGTGCATACGGATCTGAATGTTGCAGACCCGTTGACTAAAACCTCTCTCACAAGCAAAACATGATCAAACCCAGAACTCATCGAGTGTTAATCACATGGTAAATGTGAACTAGATTATTGACTCTAGTAAACTCTTTGGGTGTCTTGAGTGTTAATCACATATCGATGTGAACTAGATTATTGACTCTAGTGCAAGTGGGAGACTGTTGGAAATATGCCCTAGAGGCAATAATAAATTGATTATTATTATATTTCCTTGTTCATGATAATCGTTTATTATCCATGCTAGAATTGTATTGATAGGAAACTCAGATACATGTGTGGATACATAGACAACACCATGTCCTTAGTAAGCCTCTAGTTGACTAGCTCGTTGATCAATAGATGGTTACGGTTTCCTGACCATGGACATTGGATGTCGTTGATAACGGGATCACATCATTAGGAGAATGATGTGATGGACAAGACCCAATCCTAAGCATAGCACTAGATCGTGTAGTTCGTATGCTAAAGCTTTTCTAATGTCAAGTATCATTTCCTTAGACCATGAGATTGTGCAACTCCCGGATACCGTAGGAGTGCTTTGGGTGTGCCAAACGTCACAACGTAACTGGGTGACTATAAAGGTGCACTACGGGTATCTCCGAAAGTGTCTGTTGGGTTGGCACGAATCGAGACTGGGATTTGTCACTCCGTGTAAACGGAGAGGTATCTCTGGGCCCACTCGGTAGGACATCATCATAATGTGCACAATGTGATCAAGGAGTTGATCACGGGATGATGTGTTACGGAACGAGTAAAGTGACTTTCCGGTAACGAGATTGAACAAGGTATCGGGATACCGACGATCGAATCTCGGGCAAGTATCGTACCGTTAGACAAAGGGAATTGTATACGGGATTGATTAAGTCCTTGACATCGTGGTTCATCCGATGAGATCATCGTGGAGCATGTGGGAGCCAACATGGGTATCCAGATCCCGCTGTTGGTTATTGACCGGAGAACGTCTCGGTCATGTCTACATGTCTCCCGAACCCGTAGGGTCTACACACTTAAGGTTCGGTGACGCTAGGGTTATAGAGATATTAGTATGCGGTAGCCCGAAAGTTGTTCGGAGTCTCGGATGAGATCCGGACGTCACGAGGAGTTCCAGAATGGTCCGGAGGTAAAGAATTATATATAGGAAGTGCTATTTCGGCTATCGGGACAAGTTTCGGGGTCACCGGTATTGTACCGGGACTATCGGAAGGGTCCCGGGGGTCCACCGGGTGGGGCCACCTGCCCCGGGGGCCACATGGGCTGTAGGGGGTGCGCCTTGGCCCACATGGGCCAAGGGCACCAGCCCCTAGAGGCCCATGCGCCAAACGGACAAGAGGAGGGGAGAGTCCTAAAGGGGGAAGGCACCTCCGAGGTGCCTTGGGGAGGATGGACTCCTCCCCCACTTGGCCGCACCCTTCCTTGGAGGAAGGGGCAAGGCTGCGCCCTCCCCCTCTCCCTTGGCCCTATATATAGTGGGGGGAAGGGAGGGCAACCATATCTAAGCCCTGGCGCCTCCCTCTCCCTCCCATGACACATCTCCCTCCTCCCGCAGCGCTTGGCGAAGCCCTGTTGGAATCCAGCTACTTCCACCACCATGCCATTGTGCTACTGGATCTCCATCAACCTGTCCTTCCCCCTTGCTGGATCAAGAACGAGGAGAGGTCGCTGCTCCGTACGTGTGTTGAACGCGGAGGTGCCGTCCGTTCGGCGGTAGGATCATCGGTGATTTGGATCACGACGAGTACGACTCCATCAACCCCGTTCTCTTGAACGCTTCCGCGCGCGATCTACAAGGGTATGTAGATCCTCTTATTCCACTCGTTGCTGGTTTCTCCATAGATAGATCTTGGTGATACATAGGAAAATTTTGAATTTTTGCTACGTTCCCCAACAGTGGCATCATGAGCTAGGTCTATGCGTAGTTACTATGCACGAGTAGAACACAAAGTAGTTGTGGGCGTCGATATTGTCAATTATCTTGCCGTTACTAGTCTTATCTTGATTCGGCGGCATCGTGGGATGAAGCGGCCCAGACCGACCTTACACGTACTCTTACGTGAGACTGGTTCCACCGACAAACATGCACTAGTTGCATAAGGTGGCTGGCGGGTGTCTGTCTCTCCCACTTTAGTCGGATCGGATTCGATGAAAAGGGTCCTTATGAAGGGTAAATAGCAATTGGCATATCACGTTGTGGTTTTTGCGTAGGTAAGAAACGTTCTTGCTAGAAACCCATAGCAGCCACGTAAAACATGCAACAACAATTAGAGGACGTCTAACTTGTTTTTGCAGGGTATGCTATGTGATGTGATATGGCCAAAGGATGTGATGACTGATATATGTGATGTATGAGATTGATCACGTTCTTGTAATAGGAATCACGACTTGCATGTCGATGAGTATGACAACCGGCAGGAGCCATAGGAGTTGTCTTAATTTATTTATGACCTACGTGTCAACATAAACGTCATGTAATTACTTTACTTTATTGCTAACCGTTAGCTGTAGTAGTAGAAGTAATAGTTGGCGAGACAACTTCATGGAGACACAATGATGGAGATCATGATGATGGAGATCATGGTGTCATGCCGGTGACGATGATGATCATGGAGCCCCGAAGATGGAGATCAAAAGGAGCAATATGATATTGGCCATATCATGTCACTATTTGATTGCATGTGATGTTTACCATGTTTATACATCTTATGTGCTTAGAACGACGGTAGTAAATAAGATGATCCCTCGTTAAAATTTCAAGAAAGTGTTCCCCCTAACTGTGCACCATTGCGACAGTTCGTGTTTCGAAGCACCACGTGATGATCGGGTGTTAGATTCTAAACGTTCACATACAACGGGTGTAAGACAGATTTACACACGCGAAACACTTTGGTTGACTTGACGAGCCTAGTATGTGTACAGACATGGCCTCGGAACACAGAAGACCGAAAGGTCGAGCATGAGTCGTATGGTAGATACGATCAGCATGAATATGTTCACCGATGTTGACTAGTCCGTCTCACGTGATGATCGGACACGGCCTAGTTGACTCGGATCATGTAATCACTTAGATGACTAGAGGGATGTCTATCTGAGTGGGAGTTCATAAGATGAACTTGTTTATCCTGAACATAGTCAAAAAGGATTTTGCAAATTATGTCGTAGCTCGCGCTTTAGTTCTACTGTTTAGATATGTTCCTAGAGAAAAATTAGTTGAAAGTTGATAGTAGCAATTATGCGGACTAGGTCCATAAACTGAGGTTTGTCCTCATTGCTTCATAGAAGGCGTATGTCCTTAATGCACCGCTCAGTGTGCTGAACCTCGAACGTTGTCTATGGATGTTGCGAACATCTGACATACACATTTTGATAACTACGTGATAGTTCAGTTAAACGGTTTAGAGTTGAGGCACCGAAGACGTTTTGAAACGTCGCGAAACATATGAGATGTTTCGAGGGCTGAAATTGGGATTTCAGGCTCATGCCCACGTCAAGAGGTATAAGACCTCCGACGATTTTCTTAGCCTACAAACTAAGGAGAAAAGCTCAATTGTTGTGCTTGTGCTCAGATTGTCTGAGTACAACAATCGCTTGAATCGAGTGGGAGTTAATCTTCCAGATGAAATAGTGATGGTTCTCCGAAGTCATTACCACCAAGCTGCTAGAGCTTCGTGATGAACTATGATATATCAGGGACATATATGATGATCCTTGAGATATTCGCGATGTTTGACACCGCGAAAGTAGAAATCAAGAAGGAGCATCAATTGTTGATGGTTGGTGAAACCACTAGTTTCAAGAAGGGCAAGGGAACAAAGGGATACTTCATGAAATGGCAATTCAGCTGCTGCTCTAGTGAAAAAACCCAAGGTTGAACCCAAACCCGAGACTGAGTGCTTCTGTAATAAGGGGAACAATCACTGGAGCAGAATTACCCTAGATACTTGGTAGATGAGAAGGCTGGCAAGGTCGATAGAAGTATATTGGATACACATTGTGTTGATGTGTACTTTACTAGTACTCCTAGTAGCACCAGGGTATTAGATACCGGTTCGGTTGCTAAGTGTTAGTAACTCGAAACAAAAGGCTACGGTATAAACGGAGACTAGCTAAAGGTGAGCTGACGATATGTGTTGGAAGTGTTTCCAGGGTTGATATGATCAATCATCGCACGCTCCCTCTACCATCGAGATTGGTATTAAAACCTAAATAATTGTTATTTGGTGTTTGCGTTGAGCATAGACATGATTGGATTATGTCTATCACAATACGATTATTCATTTAAAGAGAATAATGGTTACTCTGTTTATTTGAATAATACCTTCAATGGTCTTACACCTGAAATGAATGGTTTATTGAATCTCGATCGTAGTGATACACATGTTCATGCCAAAAGATATAGGATAGTAATGATAGTACCACCTACTTGTGGCACTGCCACGTAAGTCATATCAGTGTAAAACGCATGAAGAAGGTCCATGTTGATGGATCTTTGGGCTCACTCGTTTTTGAAAAGTTTGAGACATGCGAGCCATGTCTATTGGTGTATATGCATGAAGAAACTCCATGCAAATGGATCGTTTTGGACTCACTTGATTTTGAATCACTTGAGACATGCAAATCATACCACATGGGCAAGATGACTGAAAGCCTCGTTTTCAGTAAAATGGAACTAGAAAGCAACTTGTTGGAAGTAATACATTTTGATGTGTGCAGTCCAGTGAGTGCTGAGGCATGTAGTGGATATCGTTATGTTCTTACTTCACAGATGATTTGAGTAGATGTTGAGTATATTTACTTGATGAATCACGAGTCTGAATTATTGACAGGTTCAAGTAATTTCAGGTGAAGTTGAAAGATCGTCGTGACAAGAGGATAAAATATCTATGATATGATCATAGAGATGAATATCTGAATTACGAGTTTGGCACAGAATTAAGACATTGTGGAAATTGTTTCACAACTAATACAGCCTGGAACACCATAGTGTGATGGTGTGTCCGAACATCATAACTGCACCCTATTGGATATGATGCATACCATGATGTCTCTTATCGAATTACCACAATAGTTTATGGGTTAGGCATTAGAGACAACCACATTCACTTTAAAAGGGGCACCACGTAATTCCGATGAGATGACACCGTATGAACTATGGTTTAGAGAAACCTAAGCTGTCATTTCTTAAAAGTTTGGGGCTGCGACGCTTATGTGAAAAGTTTCAGGCTGATAAGCTCGAACCCAAAGCGGATAAATGCATCTTCATAGGACACCCAAAACAGTTGGGTATACCTCCTGTCTCAGATTCGAAAGCAATAAGGGATTGTTTCTAGAATCGGGTCCTTTCTCGAGGAAAAGTTTCTCTCGAAAGAATTGAGTGGGAGGATGGTGGAGACTTGATGAGGTTATTGAACCGTCTCTTCAACTAGTGTGTGGCAGGGCACAGGAAGTTGTTCCTGTGGCACCTACACCAATTGAAGTGGAAGCTTATGATAGTGATCATGAAACTTCAGATCAAGTCACTACCAAACCTCGTGGGATGACAAGGATGCGTACTACTTCAGAGTGGTACGTAATCCTGTCTTGGAAGTCATGTTGCTAGACAACAATGAACCTACGAGCTATGGAGAAGCGATGGTGGGCCCGGATTCCGATAAATGGCTCGAGGCCATAAAATCCGAGAGAGGATCCATGTATGAAAACAAAGTGTAGACTTTGGCAGAACAGCTCGATGGTCGTAAGGCTGTTGAGTACAGATGGATTTTAAAAGGAAGACGGACAATGATGGTAAGTATCACCATTAAGAAAGCTCGACTTGTCATTAAGATGTTTTCCGACAAGTTCAAGGAGTTGACTACGATGAGACTTTCTCACTCGTAGCGATGCTAAGAGTCTGTTGGAATTATATTAGCAATTACTGCATCATTTATGAAATCTTGCAGATAGGATGTCAAAACATTGTTTCCTCGACGATTTTTGAGGAAAGGTTGTATGTGATACAACCGGAAGGTTTTGTCAATCCTGAAATATGCTAATAAGTATGCAAAGCTCCAGCAATCCTTCTAAGGACTGGAGTAAGCATCTCGGAGTTGGAATGTATGCTTTGATGAGATGATCAAAGATTTTGGTGTATACAAAGTTTATGAGAAACTTGTATTTCCAAAGAAGTGAGTGGGAGCACTATAGAATTTCTGATGAATATATGTTGTTGACATATTGTTGATCAGAAATGACGTAGAATTTCTGGAAAGCATATAGGGTTATTTGGAAAGTGTTTTTTCAATGAAAGCCTGGATTAAGCTATTTGAACGTTGAGCATCAAGATCTATAAGGATAGATCAAAACGCTTAATGGTACTTTCAAATGAGCACATTCCTTGACATGATCTTGAAGGTGTTCAAGATGGATCAGTCAAAGAAGGAGTTCTTGCCTGAGTTGTAAGGTATGAAGTTAAGACTTAAAGCTCAACCACGGCAGAATAGAGAGAAAGGACGAAGGTCGTCCCCTATGCTTAAGACGTAGGATCTACAGTATGCTATGCTGTGTACCGCGCCTGAATTGTGCCTTGCCATGAATCAGTCAAGGGGTACAAGAGTGATCCAAGAATGGATCACAGGACAGCGGTCAAAGTTATCCTTAGTAACTAGTGGACTAAGGAATTTTCTCGATTATGGAGATGGTAAAAGAGTTCGTCGTAAAGGGTTACGTCGATGCAAGCTTAACACCTATCCGGATAGCTCTGAGTAGAGATACCGGATACGTATAATGGAGCAACAATTTAGAATAGCTCCAAGTAGAACAGTTATTTGAAATGGCTCCAAATATAGCGTAGTAGCTGCATCTACAAGATGACATAGAGATTTGCGAAGTGCATACGGATCTGAATGTTGCAGACCCGTTGACTAAAACCTCTCTCACAAGCAAAACATGATCAAACCCAGAACTCATCGAGTGTTAATCACATGGTAAATGTGAACTAGATTATTGACTCTAGTAAACTCTTTGGGTGTCTTGAGTGTTAATCACATATCGATGTGAACTAGATTATTGACTCTAGTGCAAGTGGGAGACTGTTGGAAATATGCCCTAGAGGCAATAATAAATTGATTATTATTATATTTCCTTGTTCATGATAATCGTTTATTATCCATGCTAGAATTGTATTGATAGGAAACTCAGATACATGTGTGGATACATAGACAACACCATGTCCTTAGTAAGCCTCTAGTTGACTAGCTCGTTGATCAATAGATGGTTACGGTTTCCTGACCATGGACATTGGATGTCGTTGATAACGGGATCACATCATTAGGAGAATGATGTGATGGACAAGACCCAATCCTAAGCATAGCACTAGATCGTGTAGTTCGTATGCTAAAGCTTTTCTAATGTCAAGTATCATTTCCTTAGACCATGAGATTGTGCAACTCCCGGATACCGTAGGAGTGCTTTGGGTGTGCCAAACGTCACAACGTAACTGGGTGACTATAAAGGTGCACTACGGGTATCTCCGAAAGTGTCTGTTGGGTTGGCACGAATCGAGACTGGGATTTGTCACTCCGTGTAAACGGAGAGGTATCTCTGGGCCCACTCGGTAGGACATCATCATAATGTGCACAATGTGATCAAGGAGTTGATCACGGGATGATGTGTTACGGAACGAGTAAAGAGACTTGCCGGTAACGAGATTGAACAAGGTATCGGGATACCGACGATCGAATCTCAGGCAAGTATCGTACCGCTAGACAAAGGGAATTGTATATGGGATTGATTAAGTCCTTGACATTGTGGTTCATCCGATGAGATCATCGTGGAGCATGTGGGAGCCAACATGGGTATCCAGATCCCACTGTTGGTTATTGACCGGAGAACATCTCGGTCATGTCTACATGTCTTTCGAACCCGTAGGGTCTACACACTTAAGGTTCGGTGATGCTAGGGTTATAGAGATATTAGTATGCGGTAACCCGAAAGTTGTTCGGAGTCCCGGATGAGATCCCGAACGTCACGAGGAGTTCCGGAATGGTCCGGAGGTAAAGAATTATATATAGGAAGTGCTATTTCGGCTATCGGGACAAGTTTCGGGGTCACCGGTATTGTACCGGGACCACCGGAAGGGTCCCGGGGGTCCACCGGGTGGGGCCACCTGCCCCGGGGGCCACATGGGCTGTAGGGGGTGCGCCTTGGCCTACATGGGCCAAGGGCACCAGCCCCTAGAGGCCCATGTGCCAAAGGGACAAGAGGAGGGGAGAGTCCTAAAGGGGGAAGGCACCTCCGAGGTGCCTTGGGGAGGATGGACTCCTCCCCCCTTGGCCGCACCCTTCCTTGGAGGAAGGGGAAAGGCTGCGCCCTCCCCCTCTCCCTTGGCCCTATATATAGTGGGGAAGGGAGGGCAACCATAAGCCCTGGCGCCTCCCTCTCCCTCCCATGACACATCTCCCTCCTCCCGCAGCGCTTGGCGAAGCCCTGTTGGAATCCCGCTACTTCCACCACCATGCCGTTGTGCTGCTGGATCTCCATCAACCTCTCCTTCCCCCTTGCTGGATCAAGAATGGAGACGTCGCTGCTCCGTACGTGTGTTGAACGCGGAGGTGCCGTCCGTTCGGCGCTAGGATCACCAGTGATTTGGATCACGACGAGTACGACTCCATCAACCCCGTTCTCTTGAACGCTTCCGCGCGCGATCTACAAGGGTATGTAGATCCTCTTCTTCCGCTCGTTGCTGGTTTCTCCATAGATAGATCTTGGTGATACGTAGGAAAATTTTGAATTTTTGCTACGTTCCCCAACAACCTCCGCGTTCAACACACGTACGGTTGGGAAGACGTCTCCTCCAACTTGATCCAGCAAGGGGGAAGGAGAGGTTGATGAAGATCCAGTAGCACGACGGCGTGGTGGTGGATGCAGCAGGATCCCGGCAGGGCTTCGCCAAGTGCAAGCGGGGAGGATAGGTGTAACGGAGGGAGAGGGAGGCGCCAAGAGCAAGGGTGTTTGGCTGCCCTCCCTCCCCCTCTTTATACAGGGGCCTTGGGGGGGGGGGCGCAGGCCCTAGGAGATGGATCTCCAAGGGGGCGGCGGCCAAGGGGTGGCTTCCCCGCAAGCCAAGTGGGGGGCGCCCCCACCCCTAGGGTTTCCCAACCCTAGGCGCAGCGGAGGCCCAAGGGGGGGGGGCGCACCAGCCCACTAGGGTCTGGTTCCCCTCCCAACTCAGCCCATGGGGCCCTCCGGGATAGGTGGCCCCACCCGGTGGACCCCCGGGACCCGTCCGGTGGTCCCGGTACAATACCGGCGACCCCCGAAACCTTCCCGATGGCCGAAACTGGACTTCCTATATATAAATCTTTACCTCCGGACCATTCCGGAACTCCTCATGACGTCCGGGATCTCATCCGGGACTCCGAACAACTTTCGGGTTACTGCATACTAATATCTCTAAAACAGCGTCACCAACCTTAAGTGTGTAGACCCTACGGGTTCGGGAGACATGCAGACATGACCGAGATGCTCTCCGGTCAATAACCAACAGCGGGATCTGGATACCCATGTTGGCTCCCACATGCTCCACGATGATCTCATCGGATGAACCACGATGTCGAGGATTCAATCAATCCGTATACAATTCCCTTTGTCAATCGGTACGTTACTTGCCCGAGACTCGATCGTCGGTATCCCAATACCTCGTTCAATCTCGTTACCGGCAAGTCACTTTACTCGTACCGTAATGCATGATCCCGTGATCAACCACTTGGTCACATTGAGCTCATTATGATGATGCATTACCGAGTGGGCCCAGAGATACCTCTCCGTCATACGGAGTGACAAATCCCAGTCTCGATTCGTGCCAACCCAACAGATACTTTCAGAGATAACTGTAGTGTACCTTTATAGTCACCCAGTTACGTTGTGACATTTGGCACACCCAAAGCACTCCTACGGTATTCGGGGAGTTGCACAATCTCATGGTCTAAGGAAATGATACTTGACATTTGGAAAAGCTACAGCAAACGAACTACACGATCTTTGAGCTATGCTTAGGATTGGGTCTTGTCCATCACATCATTCTCCTAATGATGTGATCCCGTTATCAATGACATCCAATGTCCATAGTCAGGAAACCATGACTATCTTTTGATCAACGAGCTAGTCAACTAGAGGCTCACTAGGGACGTGTTGTGGTCTATGTATTCACACATGTATTACGATTTCCGGATAACACAATTATAGCATGAATAATAGACAATTATCATGAACAAATAAATATAATAATAACCATTTTATTATTGCCTCTAGGGCATATTTCCAATAGTCTCCCACTTGCACTAGAGTCAATAGTCTAGTTACATTGTGATGAATCGAACACCCATGCAGTTCTGGTGTTGATCATGTTTTGCTCTAGGGAGAGGTTTAGTCAACGGATCTGCCACATTTAGGTCCGTATGTACTTTACAAATCTCTATGTATCCATTTTGAACACTTTCACGAATGGAGTTGAAGCGACGCTTGATATGCCTGGTCTTCCTGTGAAACCTGGGCTCCTTGGCAAGGGCAATAGCTCCAGTGTTGTCACAGAAGAGAGTCATCAGGCCCGACGCATTGGGTATGACTCCTAGGTCGGTAATGAACTCCTTCACCCAGGCTGCTTCTTGTGCTGCCTCCGAGGCTGCCATGTACTCCGCTTCACATGTAGATCCCGCACAACGCTTTGCTTGCAACTGCACCAGCTTACTGCCCCACCATTCAAAATATACACGTATCCGGTTTGTGACTTAGAGTCATCCATATCTGTGTCGAAGCTAGCATCGACGTAACCCTTTACGACGAGCTCTTCATCACCTCCATACACGAGAAACATTTCCTTAGTCCTTTTCAGGATATTCTTGACCGCTGTCCAGTGTTCCATGCCGGGATTACTTTGGTACCTTCCTACCAAACTTACGGCAAGGTTTACATCAGGTCTGGTACACAGCATAGCATACATGATAGGCCCTATGGCCGAGGCATAGGGGACGACACTCATCTTTTCTCTATCTTCTGCCGTGGTCGGGCATTGAGCCATGCTCAATCTCGTACCTTGCAATACAGGCAAGAACCCCTTCTTTGACTGATCCATTTTGAACTTCTTCAATATGTTGTCAAGGTACGTACTCTGTGAAAGACCAATGAGGCGTCTCGATCTATCTCTATAGATCTTGATGCCTAATATATAAGCAGCTTCTCCAAGATCCTTCATTCAAAAACACTTGTTCAAGTAGGCCTTTATGCTTTCCAAGAATTCTATATCATTTCCCATCAACAGTATGTCATCCACATACAATATGAGAAATGCTACAGAGCTCCCACTCACTTTCTTGTAAATACAGGCTTCTCCATAAGTCTGCGTAAACCCAAACGCTTTGATCATCTCATCAAAACGAATGTTCCAACTCCGAGATGGTTGCACCAGCCCATAAATCGAGCGTTGGAGCTTGCACACCTTGTCAGCATTCTTAGGATCGACAAAACCTTCTGGCTGCATCATATACAATTCTTCCTTAAGGAAACCATTAAGGAATGCCGTTTTGACGTCCATTTGCCATATCTCATAATCATATAATGCGGCAATTACTAACATGATTCTGGACGGACTTCAGCTTCGCTACGGGTGAGAAAGTCTCATCGTAGTCAACCCCTTGAACTTGTCGATAACCCTTAGCGACAAGCCGAGCTTTATAGATGGTCACATTACCATCCGTGTCTGTCTTCTTTTAAAGATCCATTTATTTTCTATGTCTCGCCGATCATCGGGCAAGTCAGTCAAAGTCCATACTTCGTTTTCATACATGGATCCTATCTCGGATTTCATGGCTTCCAGCCATTTGTCGGAATCCGGGCCCGCCATCGCTTCTTCATAGTTCGAAGGTTCACCGTTGTCTAACAACATGATTTCCAAGACAGGGTTGCCGTACCACTCTGGTGCGGAACTTGTCCTCGTGGACCTACGAAGTTCAGTAGCAACTTGATCTGAAGTTTCATGATCATCATCATCAACTTCCTCTCTAGTCGGTGCAGGCACCTCAGGAACATTTTCTTGAGCTGCGCCACTTACCGGTTCAAGAGGTAATACTTCATCAAGTTCTACTTTCCTCCCACTTATTTCTTTTGAGAGAAACTCTTTCTCTAGAAAGGACCCATTCTTGGCAACAAAGATCTTGCCTTCGGATCTTAGGTAGAAGGTATACCCAATAGTTTCCTTAGGGTATCCTATGAAGACGCATTTTTCCGATTTGGGTTCGAGCTTTTCTGGTTGAAGTTTCTTGACATAAGCATCGCATCCCCAAACTTTTAGAAACGACAGCTTAGGTTTCTTCCCAAACCATAATTCATACGGTGTCGTCTCAACGGATTTCGACGGAGCCCTATTTAAAGTGAATGCGGCAGTCTCTAAAGCATAGCCATAAAATGACAGCGGTAAATCGGTAAGAGACATCATAGATTGCACCATATCTAATAGAGTGCTATTACGACGTTCGGACACACCATTACGCTGAGTTTTTCCAGGCGGCGTGAGTTGTGAAACTATTCCACATTTTCTTAAGTGTGTGCCAAATTCGTGACTCAAGTATTCTCCCCCACGATCTGATCGCAAGAACTTGATTTTCCTGTCACGTTGATTCTCAACCTCACTTTGAAATTCTTTGAACTTTTCAAAGGTCTTAGACTTGTGTTTCATTAAGTAGACATACCCATATCTACTCAAGTCATCAGTGAGGGTGAGAACATAACGATAGCCACCGCGAGCCTCAACACTCATTGGACCGCACACATCAGTATGTATGATTTCCAATAAGTTGGTTGCTCGCTCCATTGTTCCTGAGAACGGAGTCTTGGTCATTTTACCCATGAGGCATGGTTCGCACGTGTCAAATGATTCGTAATCAAGAGACTCCAAAAGTCCATCTGCATGGAGCTTCTTCATGCGTTTGACACCTATGTGACCAAGGCGGCAGTGCCACAAGTATGTGGGACTATCATTATCAACCTTACATCTTTTGGTATTCACACTATGAATATGTGTAACATTACGCTCGAGATTCATTAAGAATAAACCATTCACCAACGGAGCATGACCATAAAACATATCTCTCATATAAATAGAACAACCATTATTCTCGGATTTAAATGAGTAGCCATCTCGAATTAAACGAGATCCTGATACAATGTTCATGCTCAAAGCTGGCACTAAATAACAATTATTGAGGTTTAAAACTAATCCCGTAGGTAAATGTAGAGGTAGCGTGCCGACGGTGATCACATCGACCTTGGAACCATTCCGGACGCGCATCGTCACCTCGTCCTTCGTCAGTCTCCGTTTATTCCGTAGCTCCTGCTTTGAGTTACAAATGTGAGCAACCGCACCGGTATCAAATACCCAGGAGCTACTACGAGTACTGGTAAAGTACACATCAATTACATGTATATCACATATACCTTTAGTGTTGCCGGCCTTCTTGTCCGCTAAGTATTTGGGGCAGTTCCGCTTCCAGTGACCACTTCCCTTGCAATAAAAACACTCAGTCTCGGGCTTGGGTCCATTCTTTGGCTTCTTCCCGGCAGCTTGCTTACCGGGCGCGGCAACTCCCTTGTCGTCCTTCTTGAAGTTCTTTTTACCCTTGCCTTTCTTGAACTTAGTGGTTTTATTCACCATCAACACTTGATGTTCCTTTTTGATTTCCACCTCCGCTGATTTCAGCATTGAATATACCTCAGGAATGGTCCTTTCCATCCCCTGCATATTGAAGTTCATCACAAAGCTCTTGTAGCTCGGTGGAAGCGACTGAAGGATTCTGTCAATGACCGCGTCATCCGGGAGATTAACTCCCAGCCGAGTCAAGCGGTTATGCAACCCAGACATTTTGAGTATGTGCTCACTGACAGAACTATTTTCCTCCATCTTACAGCTGAAGAACTTGTCGGAGACTTCATATCTCTCGACCCGGGCATGAGCTTAAAAAACCATTTTCAGCTCTTTGAACATCTCATATGCTCCGTGTCTCTCAAAACGCTTTTGGAGCCCCGGTTCTAAGCTGTAAAGCATGCCGCACTGAACGAGGGAGTAATCATCAGCATGTGACTGCCAAGCGTTCATAACGTCTTGGTTCTCTAGGACAGGTGTGTCACCTAGCGGTGCTTCTAGGACATAATCTTTCTTGGCAGCTATGAGGATGATCCTCAGGTTCCGGACCCAGTCCGTATAGTTGCTGCCATCGTCTTTCAGCTTGGTTTTCTCTAGGAACGCGTTGAAGTTGAGGACAACGTGGGCCATTTGATCTACAAGACATATTGTAAAGATTTTAGACTAAGTTCATGATAATTAAGTTCATTTAATCAAATTACTCAATGAACTCCCACTCATATAGACATCCCTCTAGTCATCTAAGTGAAACATTATTCGAGTCAACTAGGCCGTGTCCGATCATCACGTGAGACGGACTAGTTAACATTGGTAAACATCTTCATGTTGATCGTATCTTCTATATGACTCATGCCCGACCTTTCGGTCTTCTGTGTTCCGAGGCCATGTCTATACATGCTAGGCTCATCAAGTCAACCTAAGTGTATTGCGTGTGTAAATCTGGCTTACACCCGTTGTATTCGAATGTTAGAATCTATCACACCCGATCATCACATGGTGCTTCGAAACAATGAACCTTCGCAATGGTGCACAGTTAGGGGGAACACTTTCTTGAAATTATTACGAGGGATCATCTTATTTAAGCTACCGTCGTTCTAAGAAAATAAGATGTAAAACATGATAAACATCACATGCAATCAAATAGTGACATGATATGGCCAATATCATTTGCTCCTTTTGATCTCCATCTTCGGGGCTCCATGATCATCGTTGTCACCGGCATGACACCATGATCTCCATCATCATGATCTCCATCATCGTGTCTTCTTGAAGTTGTCTCGTCATCTATTACTTCTACTACTATGGCTAACGCTTTAGCAATAAAGTAAAGTAATTACATGACGTTTATGTTGACACGCAGGTCATAAATAAATAAAGACAACTCCTATGGCTCCTGCCGGTTGTCATACTCATCGACATGCAAGTCGTGATTCCTATTACAAGAACATGATCATCTCATACATCACATATATCATTCATCACATCCTTTGGCCATATCACATCACAAAACACTTGCTGCAAAAACAAGTTAGACGTCCTCTAATTGTTGTTGCAAGTTTTTACGTGGCTGCTATAGGTTTCTAGCAAGAACGTTTCTTACCTACGCCAAGACCACAACGTGAATTGCCAATTTCTATTTACCCTTCA